>NC_060139.1:870134154-870434654 GCF_021461385.2 Schistocerca piceifrons
TTTTCTGACTATACTGAGATGTCCCGTTAGCAGAATGGAGTCTATTTGAAACAAGGGACTGATGACCTTGCTGTTTGGTCCCTTTAACCTCAAACAACCAACCAACCAACCAACCTCTCCCCCTTCCCCCTTAGCCCTCTCCCCCTTCCCCCGGACCCTCGCCCCCGTGCCCCCTTCGCCCCTCCCCCCGTTGCCCCCCCTTAGCCCCGCTCCCCCCGGCCCCCTTAGCCCTCTTCCCCCTTCCCCCCTTAGCCCTCTCCCCCTTCCCCCTTAGCCCTCTCCCCCTTCCCCCTTAGCCCTCTCCCCCTTCCCCCTTAGGCCCTCTCCCCCCTTCCCCCTTAGCCCCTCTCTCCTCTCTCCCCCCTTCCCCCTTTAGCCCTCTCTCTCTCCCCCCCTTCCCCCCCATCTCTCTCTCTCTCTCTCTCTCTCTCTCTCTCTCTCTCCTCTCTCTCTCTCTCTCTCCCCCCCTTCACCCAATATCTCTCTCTCTCTCTCTCTCTCTCTCCCTCCCCCCCTTCCCCCAATCTCTCTCTCTCTCCCCCCCCTTCCCCCAATCTCTCTCTCTCTCTCCCCCCCCCTTCCCCCAATCTCTCTCTCCCCCCCTTCCCCCAATCTCTCTCTCCCCCCTTCCCCCCAATCTCTCTCTCTCCCCCCCTTCCCCCAATCTCTCTCTCCCCCCCCCTTCCCCCAATCTCTCTCCTCCCCCCTTCCCCCCAATCTCTCTCTCCCCCCTTCCCCCCAATCTCTCTCTCCCCCCCCTTCCCCCAATCTCTCTCTCCCCCCCCTTCCCCCAATCTCTCTCTCCCCCCTCCCCCCCCCTCTCTCCTCTCTCACTCTCTCTCTCCTCTTCCCCCCCATCTCTCTCTCTCCCCCCCCTCTCTCTTACCCCCCCCCTCTCTCTCTCTCTCTCTCTCTCTCTCTCTCTCTCTCTCTCTCTCTCTCTCTCTCTCACCCTCTCTCTCTCTCTCTCTCTCTCTCTCTGTCTCTCTCCCCCCCCTTCCCTCTCACCATCTCTCTTTCTCCCCCCCTTTAGATTTTTTCATACAGTTTCACAAACACACTCACTTTTTCAGGGTATTTTTTTTTTCTTCCACCTATCCGTCACCTGGTTTCTTTTTGTTTCTTTACATCTCATCTATTTCTGTGTATATAAGTTTCTCTATCCAGTTCGCTGATTTCTGTCTATCGTATTTCTTTTGGTGTGGAAAACAGTCTGTTTCTTATCCTTCTACAGATCTTCTCAGTGCTTTCTATCTATTTGGTTCACATTTCACCCACCTCGACTATCACCTCCATAGTACATGTGAAACTAACGGTATCATCTGTTTTGATTGTATAACAACGATACCAATCAATTATTGACAAAATTATTTAATTGGATAGATAAAAAAAAATGTACTCACCAAGCGGCGGCAGAACACGCTGGTAAAAAGTCTGTTGTGATTGGCAAGTTTTCAGAGCCAGTGGCTCCTTCTTCGGGCAGAAGGCTTGAAGGGGAAGGAAGAAGTGTGAAGGAAAAGGACTGGAGAGGTCTAGGAAAAGAGGCAGATTTTGGGAAAGTCACACAGAACCGTGGGTCAGGGGAGACTTTACTGTACAGGACAAGAAGGAAGTTGGGGATTGTATCGGATAAGATTTGAAAACCTGAGGGCTTATTTTAAAGGTGGAAGACAGGGTAATATGCAAGACCGAGATTGATACTAAAACATTGTGCACAAGTCTAATAAGAATGAAAATCTAAGTGCATTGCACGTAACAGAGATGTGAGGGAGTGGTGAAAAATAGCCAGGAAAGGAACTGAAAGATGTAGAAAACTAAGACTGAAGCAAAGAATAGTTATAGTGAAGAAAAACTGAGACTGAAGAAATTAACGTAAATTAAGGCCAGGTGGGTGGCGAGAACTAAGGACACGTAGTGCTAGTTCCCATCTGCCGAGTTCTGAGAAACAGGTGTCTGGGGGAAGAAACCAGATGGCACGTGTGGTGAAACAAGTGCTAAGGTCACCAAAGTCATGTTGTAGAGCATGCTCTGCAACAGGATATTGCGAGTTGCCAATATATACCCGCTGCCTATGCTCATTCAGCCTAATTGATAATTTGGTGCTGATCATTGATAATTTGGTGGTGATCATGCTGATGTAGAAGGCTGAACAGTGTTTACATAATAGCTGGTATATGACATTTCATTTCACAGGTGGCTCTCCCGCTGATAGTATGTGTTTTCCCAGTTACAGGGCTATTACAGGTGGTGGTAGGAGGGAGCAAAGGGCAAGTCTTGCAGTGGGGACCATCAAAGGCATAGGGGCCATAGGGTAGGGAGATGGGTGCAGAAGGGGCATAGGGTCTGACAAGAGTATTGCGCGGATTGGGAGGGCGACAGAAATCTATTCTAGATGTGGTGGGCAAAATTTCAAACAGAATGAATCTCATTTCAGGGCATGATTTTAAGAAGTCATGGCCCTGACAAAGTAGCTGATTAACACATTCCAGTCCAGGATAATACTGAGTCACCAGTGGTGTATTCTGACGCTGTTTTGTGGAAGATCAGCAGTATCAGGATTGGATGTAATAGCCTGGAAAATCTGCTTTTTAACTAGGCTGGTGGGGTAATTACATGGAGTGAATGCTGATTTGAGAATGGTGGTGTATTGCTGTAAAGAGTCTGTATCTGAACAAATAAATGAAAAGCATCAGTTTCTTTTGCTCTACAGTACTGTAGAACAAAAGCAAACTGGTGCTTTTCATTTATTATGATGTTCTACCGAGAACCGATGGAAGATTCAGTTAACAAAATATGTTTTTCACCATCCATTCCCAACTCTGCTATGTCCAGTCCTTTTCCTTCACCCTTCTTCCTTCCCCTTCAACCATTCTGCATGAAGAAGAAGCCACTGGCTCCGAAAGCTTGCCAATCACAAGTCTTTTATATGTGTGTTCTGCTGCCACTTGGTGAATAGATTTTTTTATCTATCGTATAAAATAATCTTTTTTTGAGTGGTATAATTTTCTCTCTCTATGTCATCAGTTCCTTTTCTCACCATACTCTTTTACTGTCTGTACCTCCCAAAGCAATAAGTTTGAACTTGAGTTGATGTCGAAATGTTCATCTTTAAGTTATTTTCAAAATTATTGGTAACATAAGAGAAATGTTAAATTTATGAAATGAGATAGTTGGATCATAGTATGTGCTTGTATAAATACTATATTTTATTTCAGGTTTTACGGACTTTAACGAAGATAATGCAAGAGTGCTGGCACCCAAACCCAGCTGTGAGATTAACAGCACTTCGTGTAAAGAAAACACTCTGCAAATTGCATGCAGATTCAACATTAAAAATCGTGTAGTCGCTGTTGGATTCTGTGTGACATACACTGTCAACTCAAGTGTAAAAGTGATGTGCAATTTTGACGATGTGTATATTAGGAAGACACTGTGCAGTTTTGTACTTCGAAGAATGTTTGCAAATGTGTGGTGTGTTTGTGTGTGCGTGTACATTTATGGAGAATGGGGGGAAAGGGGGGGGGGGAGATATTGCCTTGACAACAGGGCCAAAGTGACTCAAGATTTGTGATACTTTCTTTTTACTTCATAGACATTTTATATGAAAAAATATTTATTATTTTATACTTCCTGAAAGACATGGCACAAAATAGTGACTGCAGTGTTCGGAAATATTTATTTTTTTCTCTTTCCGTCAGAAATGATGAAACTAATTGCTGCTCACTTTATAAGTTAAGGTGACTATTTTTAATGGTGTTTTACTGATGAAATTACTTCAGTATTTGCACTGTTTTTGGAAAGGTTTTGTATTTTCTGCAGAAGGTTGTGTATATATATTTTTCAAGGCTCAGCGGTTATTCAGCAGCCTTAAGGAAATGGTGTTCCATGTATGAACATACTGCCTTTGTAAATGTGTTTCAAAAATACATTTCATTATGAGTAATTTGTTTTTGTCAAGCAACTTAATTGCTGTTCACTTTTCTTGCCCATGGAAAAATTTGTGTACTGTGGACACATGTTAACAAACCCATTTTGATTCAGTTCATAAATTATATATGCAAAAATGTAAGTACAGCGTTTGTTGTGATAGTGATTTTTGTACCTGCCTATTCTGTGCTGAGTAGCATTACACTGTCTAACTTCATAGAGATGTATTTCATTGGTAAATTATAATTTTGTTTGTATAGTTTGTGTCACATTTTGTGTGTGTTGTAAATACGTGTGTGTATTATAAGTCCAGAGCTTATGGCCCTTGCAGATACTAATGAGAGTTTTAAACATCACTTGATAGTGAAACTGATTGTAAGGAATCTGCAGTGTTATTGGTCTCAGTTTAAATATACCACAAATGTGAAATATATTGTTTCTAGACAGTTTGAAAGAATGGTCTCTTTATTTTTCCTATCCAATTATCACTGATGTAAGAAATGTCACAATGTATTACTGTGGAACTGAATAATATTCAGCATCAGGTATAATTGTGTGTGATTTCTGAACAGTTGACAGTTCTTCACTCTAGCAGATGTTTCTTGTTAGCCACATTCATTAGGAATCTTGGAAGGATGCAAATACACAGCTTTAAATAAATCTGTTTTAAGCAAAGAGAGCAACCAAAGCTCATAATATCACTAAGCAACCACAGTTATATTACTGAAGCTCTCTTTTAATAGCTCAGTAAAGTAATGACACTATTTATTCTTGTTTGAAGTGTGGGACAATAGAGATACTGGTGCTCTCTTAGTTGCACTACTATCTTGTAAGAAAAAGAATTGTTGGAGCAATAAGGAAATTAAGGGAAAGGAAACTATTCAACTATAGCATATTGGTGCAAGGAGCACATAAACATGCAACAGAAAATGGCAATCAACCTAGCTTTCAAGCACTAGCTCTTTTTCTAGAAAATACACACACATTCACACAACCAACCGCACAAACACATAAATGCACATCACAATGGCTATGCCAAGACTAATTATTGATACTTGATTATTGAAAAAACTGGTGGAGGTGAGAGGGGGCAGCTGGAAAGAGGCAGATTTTTGGACAGGTGACTGCTGCCACACAAGATGAAAAGATTACAGAGGGTGCAGCAAATAGAGATTAGGGAGAGTGTGTAAACTGAAGGGGAGAATAAGAGAGAGAGGTGAATATGAAGGGAGGAGAGAAGGTAGAGTAACTGAAAAGGAGGAAGAGGGGGGGAGGGGGGGGGAGTGATGTGGACAGAAGAAAAGAAAAGAGAAGGTAAAAGGTGAAGTGGGGCAGCGAGAAAAGGTTGGGGGAGATTTAGGCTGGGGGTTTGCTAGAATTTAGGATGTGTTGGAGAGACAATTCCCATCTGTGTAGTTCAGAGAACATGTTCTGGAAGGGAGTATTCAGATGGCTCATGTAGTGAAGTGGCTGTTGAAGTCTTTTGTGTTGTGTGCAGCATGTTTGACAACTGGATGGTAAAGTTTGCAGTTTGCAACTGTTTTGGTGGTGGCCATTCATGCAAGTAGACAGTTGATTACTTGTCATCCTACATGAAACCCTGTACAGTAACTGCAGCATATCTGATATATAACATAGCTGCTTTCACATGTGGCCTTGCCTTTCGTTATGTAGGAAATGCCTGCGACTGGCCTGCAGTAGGTGGATGGGTGTGTCAGTGAGGTCTTACACCTGGGCCGACTAAAAGGGAATGATCCACGATGTGCAACATTGGAATAGGGATGGACAACTACATTCTGAAGATTGGATGGGCAGTGGAACACTTTTTTGAGGGATGTGGGTAGGATATCCCTCATCTCTAGATTTGACAAGAGGTAGCTGAACTCCTGGTGGAGGATGTAGTTTAAGTCCAAGGTGATACTGAGTGACAAGAGGACCACTGGCTGCTGGCTGGTTAACAGGTTTACTGGTGACAGGGAATCAGATGATATGGGAGATTTGTTTGTGGATGAGCTGGATAGGAAATAGTCTGTCATTAAAAGCCCTGGTAAGATTATTGGTATATGTCAACAACTCCTGCTTTCGACTGTAGATGCAGAATCCTCAGATAGTGAGACTGTAAGGAAGAGACTGTCTGATGGGGAAAGAGTGACAGCTGTCAAAGTGGAGATAGTGTTGGTGGTTGAGTTGCACTTGGTATGGATAGATATATTTATGGAGCCATCTGAGAAGTGGAGATTATCGTCTAGGAAGATTGCTCGACAAGTTGAGAATGATTAACTGAAGCAAATTAGAGAATAGGTGTTGAGGTTATGGAGGAAAGAGCAAAGCTTGTCCTTGCCTTGTGTAGAGATCATGAAAATGTCATGAGTGAATCTGAATGTTACAAGAGGTTTTAGGTGTTCTCTGGATAGGAAGGATTTATCCAGCTGGCCCATAAATATGTTGGCATAAGATGGTGCCTTATGAGTATTCATGGCAATACCATGGTGTTTTTTGTAGATTTGGCTTTTGAAAGTGATCTGGTTGTGGGGTCAGGATGTGGTTGGTTAACAAGATTAGGAAAGAGGTGTGGGTTTGGTATGAGAATGACATTAGGACAGGTAGTATTTCATAGCTGGAAGACCATGGAAATGGCAGATGTTGGTGTACAAGGACATTGCATCCACAGTGACCAACAAGGACTCTGGTGAAATAGGACAGGAATTGTGAAGATGCAGTGAAACAAGTGAGCAGCATCATGAATGTAGGAAAGGCAGTTACGGACAATAGTTTGGAGGTGCTGCTTATCAAAGGCAGAGGTTCATCGTATCCAGCCACAATGGGTCAACCAACAGGGAGTCTTGTGGGGCTGGGTTTATGGAGCTTGGGGATTAAATGAAAGATAGGAGTGTGTGGTGTTGCTGGTGTGAGGAAGGAAACGGATTCAGGTGTCAGGTCTATGGATGGACCTGAGGCCTTGAGAAGCTGATTGAGGTCATGTTTTACTTCTTGGATAGGATTATGGTTTATGGTTGAAGGACCATAAAAGTCAAGAAATGATGTATTTATACATTTAATGAACACTCAAAATTGTAGATGTGAATGAGATCAGAGATGATAACAGTTCCTAAGTAAAAGGAATGTAAACAAAGTTCAGAGATATAATTTACAAATATTAACACTAGAGTCTGCCACACACTCCCTCCACAGTGACAGCATCCATGTATTTTTGAGGGAAGGTGACCTGTCTACCTGATCTGGTGATTCGTGGTGAAGGTGCATTGGCTTGATTGCTATCTGTTGTCTTCTGAAGGGTGACAGTCTTTGGAATGGAGTGTGATGGAACATCCAAAGTGTTGTCTCCTGCTGTGTCTTCCACGTTGTCCAATGTGTAGTCTGTCAGAAGGAAGGCCAGTTTGTTGGTCAATGCTAATAGTTCGGTTTCCTCTTGACATATCCACCTTGAAGTACTTGTCATCGCAAGACAGGACTAGATATGGCCTGTCATATGTTGGCTGAAGTGGTGTTCTGTTAGCATAATGATGAACGAAGATGAACTTGCTCGTCATCATTTGTGGGTAAATAAAGATCTTTTTGTGGTCTTGATTTTCTATTGGAACTGGTCTTACGCTCCTCATTTATTCCTTCAATTTGAAGACAAAGGTTGGGATGTAGTAGCAGTAGTAGTAGTAGTAGTAGTAGTAGTGGTGGTAGCTTTATTCATCCATAGATCTCTTTTTGCAAGGATATAGGACATATCAAACTATTTACAAATTTAGATCAATTTAAAATAAGCTAATTCGTACACACACACATATTTACAGACTTCTAGTTAAAGACAATCACTAGATTTACTCCTGGTATACAATACATTTTTTTTTTTTACAAATAACTTATTAAATAATGTAATGCCACAGTGTTCACTCATATCTCACTATCAGTCACTGCACACGCTATACACACATTGTTTCATAAACACACACACACACACACACACACACACACACACACACACACACACACACACACACACACACACACTCTCTCTAGTGATCTCCAGGCAATTTACTGTACTGCAACTTCCCATTTGCTATCCTGAAAAACTGAGTCAGCATCCTTCCATAATGAGTGAGATGTCGAGCTCAGAAAGAGGAAGAGGTGTTATTATTGTGCCATGCTTATCTTGGGGGGCAAGTATTTCTTGAAAGGAAGAAAAAAAAAAAAAAACGAAGTGAAGGTGTTATGTGGAATGTTGGATATTTTATAATCATTATTATTTATTTGTATAATTTTTTTTATCAAACACCTACTCTGTTTTAGCTAAGTAATCCTTCAATGTATAAAATGTATTGCATAACAGGTACTTTTTATCTGCTTTTTTAAATAAGTATATTTTTGCAATTTCTTTAATTTATTGTACACTTTTAATCCTTGATAGAAAATGCTGTTTTGAGTTTTATGTTTATTTTTTCTTGGTAAATGTAAGTTGAGTCTATCTCTTGTTGCGTGGTCATGGACAGAGCTGTTTGTGCAGTAATTACCAATTTTATTTTTGATGTGTGCAACTGACTGGTAAATGTATTCACATGGAGCAGTTAAAATCCCCAGTGTTCTGAACAGATCTTTACAATGAGCTCAACTAGTATTTTTGGTTATCATTCTTATGACTCTTCTGGAGTTTGAAAATTATGCTCATATTTTGTGCATTTGTTCTCCAAAAAAGACTCTCATAGCTAAGAATTGAGTGTACATGTGAATAATATGTAACTAAAAGGCACTGAATGTTACACACTGATGTTAGGATTCTAAGGGCATAACATGCTGATTACATTCTGTTACTAATTTCTGTTCACTGAGAAATGCTCCTGGTAATCTACTTGCTGAATCGTAAGTCATTTCAACTGGCGAGGTATTGACTTGCAGGATTATGTAGGAGCGAAGCCCTAACAGAACCAGAGGAAGCTCTGAAAACCAGTCATCAGACATCTGTGCTTTTAAAGCAGATTTTAACTGATGATGCCGTCATTCAATTTTTCCATTTGCTGCAGGATGATATGCTGTTGTTTTAATGTGGACAATGCCCAGTGTGCTTGTGAGAAATTTGAAAAGTTGACATTCAAACTACCTTCCGTGATCAATAGTTATGATATGAGGCATGCCAAAATGAGATATCCATGTTGAAACTATGGCAAATGAAACTGCTTCTGCTGTGATGTCAGCTAATGGAACAGCTTCTGGCCATCGGAAAAAAGATCAATAATTGATAGTAAATAGCAATGTCCTTGTGATGGAGATAGGGGCCCAACTATGTCCACATTGATGTGACTGAATCTTGTCATTTGAGGGTAATGTCCCACTACGCTTTTGGTGTTTCTCCAGACTTTACTTCGTTGGCGAGAAATACATGCTGAAGTCCAGGCCTTCACATCTTTTTTTAGTGAGGGCCAAATTAAGTGCTTTCTCACCAAGTTAATGCTTGCTTGAACACCAGGGTGAGCTAGATTGTGTAGCAAGTTGAAAATTCCTTGTCGCAGTTGTTGAGGAACAAATGGGCAAATCATATCTCTAGCTATGTCACAAACAAGTTATTTTCCATTTGGCAACATTGTTGTTTGAAGTGCAAGGGACTTCGTATTCTGAATGTGTGGAAGCTCTTCGTCTCATCGGTGGCTTTCTGCAATTGTTCCATGGTAAAAGTTGGCAGTATAGTGATTGAAGCAATTTGTGAACAGGTGTCGGCTGTGAAGTTCTCCTTCCCCATAGTGTAACATATGTCTGTGGTGAGCCGTTCAATAAAACTAATGTGTCGGATCTGATGTGGAGAAGCTTTGTCCAAATGTTGCTTGAAGGTGAGTGGCTTGTGGTTGGTGTAAACTGGAAAATCACATCCTTCAAGCGTGTACTGAAAGTGCTTCACTGCCAAGTAGGCAGGGAGGAGTTCTCTGTCATAGGTTGAGTAATTCCTCTCTGCATTTGTCAGTTCCTTGGAGAAGAATGCTAATGGTTACAGATTATTATCTTTGATTTGTTGTAAAGGTGCACCAATATTGTAATCTGAGCGTCAACCATTAAAATTAGAGGTAAATGTGAAGATGGATGAGCCAAAGTGCTGTATTAACCAAGCTATTTTTTAGGTCGTTAAAGGCTTGTCAAAGATTTTTCTGTCCAATTAATTTTCCTGTTATCATTTTTCTTAGTCCCAAGGAGTAGGTTCAAAAGCTCTGCTTGTTTACTGGCAGAATTTGGTAGTGCTCTTTGGTAAAAATTAATGAGGCCAAGAAATCGATGCAGTTATTTTGTTGTTGTAGGTAGCGGATAGTCAACAATGGTATGTACTCAATCTGGTAATGGTCTAATTCTCTCTGCAGTTACCACATATCCCAGGAAAGGTACTTCTATTGAACCAAAAATGCATTTGTTCATAATTATTCTGATGTTGAATTTACTGAGGCATTCGAAAAGCAATTGAAGATGCTTCTTGTGCTCTTCTTCATCTTGTGATGCCACTAGAATTTCATCTATATAACAGTACACAAAATAGAGGTCTCTCAGTTTATTGTCGATATACTTTGAAAAGTTTGTGCTACATTTCAGAGTCCAAACGGAAGTTGCAAAAACTCAAACCAACCAAATGGAGTTATTACTACGGTCTTATGTACCTTGTCTGGACAAACAGGGATGTGATGATAATCTGGATAGGATATTGTCTGTCACTTGAGGAAGCTGTCCCAGCCAAGAAAGGGCTACCTCTCTGATCCTAACACTCCCCCCCCCCCCCCCCCCCCCCCCCCCCGTGATTTCCCTAAATCACTCCAGGCAAATGCCGGGATGGTTCTTTTCATCCTTCCCCGTCCTTCCCTAATCCGATGAGACCGATGACCTCGCTGTCTGGTCTCCTTCCCTCCCCAAAACAACCAACCAACCAACGCTCCCCCCCCCCCCCCTCTCCCTGCCAACTCCTCCTGACTATGCCTTACTGATGTACTCCACCTATCACATCCCCCAAAAACTTCCTCCAGCCTCCATGAAACACACTAGCCCAAAACACTTATCCCATAATGCTGTTGTCAATTTCTCTGCCTAAACTCTGGCACCTGCAGAAGTCTCAGTACTTTCTAAACACCTCACCTTTAGCCCCAACCCTAATTTCAACCATGCTGGACCTTCTTTCCTTTACTTGTTCTTCGCTGTGGAAACATTTCTTCGTCACACAGTCCACTAACAACAGCCAACCAAAACCACACATAGAACATCATTTAAAACAGTTCCAGCCTCTGCCA
Organism: Schistocerca piceifrons; assembly: GCF_021461385.2. Lineage (NCBI taxonomy): Eukaryota > Metazoa > Arthropoda > Insecta > Orthoptera > Acrididae > Schistocerca > Schistocerca piceifrons. The sequence continues at coordinate 870,145,344 of NC_060139.1, forward strand.
AAATGTGACCCGCCTCCTTTTCCACTCAGTTAGCTCCTGGTAATCTTTCAGCAATTCCTCATTTTTAACCTGCCATGAGTGCATCACTCCTATGGAACACACTGCTATCTGTAACCTGAAAAACAATCCAGACCTTATTATTCTCCCCACAGACAAAGGATCCATGACAGTGGTCACGAATCAGGATCATTAAGACTATGTGGCCTTACCATCTGATCCTCTAAAGCCAGGGCAACATGCGAAAGCAGCCATATTATATAACAGCTGTGCTGCAATTACTGCACCCAACTGTCTACTCGCATGAATGGCCACCACGAAACTGTGGCAAACAACAAATTTGTCTATTTGGATATTGTCTTCCAGCACAAGTTTCTCTGAACTACATAGAGCAAATTCTCTCTCAAACAGTTCCTGTGTTCTCGCAATCACCCTAGCTTAAATCCCTTCTAACCTGTTCCTATTGCCTCACCTTGTCTTTTCCTCTCTATCTCTTCTGCCCACACCATTCCTCTGCCCAGATTGTACACTGCCTTCTCCCAGTACGTTTCTTCCCTGCCTCCTTACATGCATGTGGGCGTTCTCTCTCCATCCCCTCTCTTGCTCTCTTTGTATTCACCCTTTTTCTTTTTCCTCCCTCCCCTTTTCCTGCTCCTGTTCAGTTCTTCCCTCTCTCTCATCTTTCTGAGTTTTCTTTTTGTTATATCCTGTGTGATCTTCTCATCTTGTTGTGCAGCTACTGAGTTATCTGTCCAAAGACCTGCCTTTTTCCTTCCCACTACCCCTTCCTTATGTTCTTATCTACCCCCTCCCCACCTCCAGCAGCTCAGGTGACTTTCAGTAATTGAGTATCAGTAATTAGTATTTCCAAGGCCACGGGATTGTCTGTTTGGGTGTCTGTATCATTGTGTGTGTAAATGTGTGTGCTGCTGCTATAAAAAGAGCTAGCGATCGAAAGCTAGTGTGAATTCTGTTTTCTGTGGTATTTCTGTGCTCCACAATTGATCCGCTGTAGGCAAGTGGTTTCCTTTCCCTTATTTTACATTCTGCTCCACCCAAAAAGAGATATTCCATGAAGGTAGAATGGGCAGCAATAGAATTCATACAAGAAAACTTTTTACTTTGAAAGAGACAACTTACAATCAGAACTTGTTACAAATTGATCTTTTACTCTAATAAATTATTGTAAATTTCATTACTGTGAGGGTCTCTTTCCTTGGAGTCTTGTATTCTTTTTGTTTCCGTCCTGTAGTTCACCAGCAAAAATACTGAACTTAATTAGAGCTTCCTGAATAGCTGTAGACTATCTCTCTATTTTGAGAGTAATAGCTCGTATGCATTACTTTTCCCCACATTTCATGGCCATAGGTGCACAACATTTCACAATTGCACAATATATTCTCAAGTTTTTTTGATCAACTCTATCACATTGTGAAACCTTTCAATCTAACTCTCACAATTTCATTTCATTGTATAGATGGAAACATTGTTGGAATATTGCTTAGCTGATTCAGTCAGAGTACTTTGTGCATCAGGTTGGGTATTTGTGTAGATTATAAAAATATCCATAGATACAGTATGAGTGAAGCAGTATTGTCTTGGTAAATGACTGTATTAAAAACTCATCTCATGAATGGTAGAACTGATGGACAGGCTTCCCAGGGGTTAACGTCAATATCCTGGGAGATGATAATGAAAACACATTTTTCTTAATATGTGTACTATTCTGAATGTTTTCCAAAATAAAATATATTTCATTCACATTTTATTTTTAGTTTCTTTCTAGTATCTCAATGTTTTTATATTGACTTCACAAAGTAGTGCAGAGATGCTCTGTAGGAAGTACTAAAACATATTCTGCAAATTAAAAAAAAATGCATTTAAAATAATAGAAATTTTGTTTGTGAGCTGTTGTAAATTGATTTGGATGTGTTGTAAATTTATTAAAAATTGTTGAAAATGTTCTGTGAACATTTTTATACATGTACCTGAAAAATAAATAGCAAAATAAAACCATTTCACAAAGAAACCTTTAGAAGTGTTTATCTCAGGAATCATTTGGAACAAAGGATCTTTCTGTATGCACATTTTTTGCGTCAAATGATGATCCTTTCTGTTGGGGAACCATGTATAGCTATTATAATAGAGACGCTCCATATGGTGACACCTGGAATAATACTGATGCACCTCTCCACAACTTTGTGAGGATGTGCCTGCCCTCTCATTTTGTTTGGGGCTTCTCACCAATGATATTTCTAAACTGAGAGTCATTGCTGAAAATGATTTGATGGCATCTACTAATAGCATGTCTGTCTCAAGTCTGGCACCACTTCAAATGCAGTTGCTGTTGCACTGTAGTTAATGTTCTTCTTCACAAGGGATGAATACTCCACCACTGGCAAATGACAACCGAAAACTAATAGTGTGAAATGATTAGTTGTTGCACTGAGCCTTTTACTTGTGTGTACATTGAAGATCTGAAGTGACAAGGAATCGGTTTTTATTTTTTTGTTGTTTCATGTAGCCTTGATTATAGCAACGACACAACAAGACTTTTTTGCTGATAGCATGTTGGTCCACCTTTTGATTGCAATACGGCACTAATTGTACCTAACACAGATTCAACAAATTGTTGATGGGTTTCCAGAGGTATGTGGCACTAGATGTCTATGCACAGGTCATACTATTCACATAAATTACAAGCCAGAGGTTTGTGAGTGTGGAACTGACAACTGGTAGCATCACAGGTGTGTTCTATTGGACTCAGACCAGCTGAATTTCATGGCTAAGACATCAAGACATAAAACTGACTATCTTGCTCCTCAAACCACTGTAGCACAATTCTGGCCTTGAAACAGCTATGTTGCTGTAGACTGCCATTGCCATCCGGAGAGATATCAAGCATGAAAAAATGCAAGTGGTCCTCAACAATGTTCACATAGACCTTGGCTGTAAGGGGGCCTTTGATTAGTACCACAGGTCCCATGGGAGAAAGTCTGAGATAACAGTAGTAGTAATCTCGTAAGTTATTTGTATACAACGTGAACATACATTGTGATGACAAGTCATGGGATAGTGATATGCACATACATAGGTGGTAGTGGTGGTGGTAGTATCACATATCCAAGGTATAAAAGGGAAATGCCTGGGCAGAGCTGCCATTTGTACTGATTCATGTGAAAATGTTTCCAATGTTGTTATGGCCACAAAACAGGAATTAGCACACCTCGAATGCAGAGTGCTAATTGTAGCTAGATCCCTGGGACATCCCATTTCAGAAACCTTTAGGGAATTCAATATTCCAAGATCCACAGTGTCAAGAGTCTGCTAAGAACACCAAATTTCAGGCATTATCTCTCACCATGGACGACACAGTGGCTGGTGGCCGTCACTAAATGACCGAGAGCAGCACCATTTGTTTGTAGTCGTCAGTGCTAACAGACAAGCAACACTGAGTCAGGTAACCACAGAAATCAATGTGAGACAAACAAAAAACATACCTGTTATGACAGTGCAGTGAAATTGGTGTTAACAGGCTATGACAGCAGATGATGAGATGCAAGTGCTCTTGCTAACAGCACGTCGTCACCTGCAGTACCTCTTCTGGGCTTTTGACCAATTGGTTGGACCCTAGATAACTGGAAAACCATGGCCTGGTCAAATGAGCACCAATTTCAGTTGATAAGAGCTGATAGTAGGTTTCAAGTGTGACACAGACCCCATGAAACTATGGACTCAGGTTGTCGACAAGACACACTGCAAGCTGGTGTTGGCTTCATAATGGTGTGTGCTGCATTTGCACAGAATGGACTGGGTCCTCTGGTCCACCTAGACTGATCATTGGCTGGAAATGGCTAGTTTTGGCTATTTAGAGATCATTTGCAGCCATTCATGGACTTCATTTTTATGGACGACAATGCGCCATGTCACTGGGCCACAGTTGTTCGCAATTGATTTGAAGAACTTTCTGAACAATTTGAGTGAATGACATGAAACCCATCGGACATTTATGGGACGTAATTGAGAAGTTGGTCTGTGCATAAGTTAATACACTGGCAACACTTTCGCGATTATGAATAGCTACAGAGGCAGCATAGCTCAATATTTATGTAGGGGACTTCCAACAACTTGAGTCCATGCCATGCGAAGTTACTGCGCTACGCCGGGCAAAATGAGGTCCAACTCAGTATTATCTCAGTATACCTTTGTCACCTCAGGATACATCTGTGGGATATTCCTGAAGGTAATCCTACATCTGTCAATACTGTCCATCCAAGAGGACAAGCTGTACCCTCTCTACCAAAATATCCTTCATCCAGTCAAAAATTTAATCTGATAACCTAATGATCACACTTTGATCAATAAGCATCACTTTAATACTAGTAGTGAATCAAATGATTTCTTAAAATCATGAAATACTGCATATTTACTTGATCCGTGGTTTTCAGGATGTCGTGTAAGGAAAGTGCAAGTTGGATTCTACATGAACAACTTTTGTGGAGTCCATCCTTGTTCTGGTTGGCATGGAGGTAATTTTGCTCAAGATACCTCATTATGTTTCAGCTAAGATTTGACAGCACAATGATACTGGATGATATTTTTGTGGATCACTTCTACTAACCTTTTCCTAGACCACATTGCCTATGATTTCTTCCAACTACTGGGCATACTTCTCTATTTGAAGGATCAAATGTGGGGCTACCTCTGTCAGAAATTCTGTACATAATCTGATAGGGATTCAAGCAGGCTCTGGGGCCTTATTAAATTTTTGCAGTTTTAGCTGTTTCTCAATAACGAATGTCTGTATCATTCAACTTTGCAGTGCTACAAGAATTAAACTGTTAAACTGGGGCAGTTGTTCTGTTTCTTACTTTGTAAAGGAACATTTGAAAATGGAGTTCAGGAATTCTACTTTTGCTTTACTACCCTCAGTTTCCTTCCTGTGCCATCCATGAGTGTCTGGACACTAACTTTGGTGCCACTGATAGCCTTCATGTAAGACCAGAAACTCTTTGGGTTTTGCAAAAGGTCTTTCAGTAATATTCTTTTAGTTGTTGAAAGCTTCATGCTTTGCACTCTTGGCATCCAAACCAATTTCATTTTGCTTCTCTCTGCCTATAGCACTACACTTAGTTTTACATTGTTTGTGCAGTAGCAGCTGTTGCTTTACAAGTTTTTATACCGAGTCTGTCTACCATGGAGTGTCCCTTCCATCATGAATTGTTCTACCAGTAACTATCCAGTTCCTGGACAGATATTCTTCTAAGGTTGAGTCTCAGTTCCTCATTGTAGTCCTACCAGAGCTAAATTTTTCGAGCACCCTCTAGAGATATGATACTATTGCCTCTTTATCTACAATACTGAAAACATAAATAGCTCTGTTTGTTTTAGTAGATCTTTTCACTTAGGTAACCATTGATATAAAAATTGCCTCATGTTCATTGACACCAGTTAAAATGTGAACATCCTCAAAGAGGTCAGATCTATTTGTTGCCATTACATCTAATACATAACTGTCCTGAGCAAGCTTCCAAACTATCCATTTTGTGTGTTTTACAGAAAAAGCATTAAGTATTGTTTCACTGGACATCTTATTACACCCACCAGTTACAAAACTGGTAATTATTCCAATTGAGTTGTGAATGATTAAAAGTCCTTTCAATGATGAAAGTATGATTAGGGCATACTAAGGAGCTGTGGTTTTATTTAAAGTTTTGGTTCATCTGAGGGTGATTCTGATGGTTGAGAAAAGAACCCAATTACATGACAACCAATGATACTGAATCTTGAGCACTCAATCTTACATGCAGCTTCAATTTCTATCTCAGTGGATTTGAGTTTGTCTACTGCAGTGAATACACCACTGCTGTCAACTTCAGGTTTTACTCAACATCTTTACCAGAAATAAAGTAAGCTCCACTTATTTTTAGGAGCATTTCAAGCTATGGGACTTTATTTCAAAAGCTTTGGCAGTTGATCACTAGAATTTTAAATGGTAGCATCTGTCAGAGGAATTTCTTTATATTGTATACTAATAATTCTGGATCTCATATAGCTAACATTATCTGACTGTATGGAGAGTTACCTAGTATAAAAACATTTGTGTGCATCCCACAGGGGGTCAACTTCTTAGGTAGCAGCCTCTGATGTGTAGTGCACCCGACTGATGACCACAGATGTTAAGTCCCATAGTGCTCAGAGCCATTTGAACCATTTTGTAGTGCACCCCTGACCCATTTGTCAGACCCCGCAGTTCTCATCACTGTGGCACAACTAAAAAATACTACAGAACCTTCAAACTCAGTAATTTAAGTGTTCCTTTTGAGTTGAAACCAAGGGGGCAACAATAAGTTCTGGTGAAAATGCTGGATATTGTGAGCTTCATTGAAACTCTTTGAGCAAGGCTGGTCTTCTCAGTCACAGAAATGAACCAAGTATGACCTCAGAGCCCAATTTATTCATTCATTCATACACTCATTCATCATATTCCATAAATTCCATCAAGAAGGAGAATCTCATGATGTGGAACCAGTTGAGATATGTATTAAAAAAAGACAAGGAAACTGTAGAAACTTAATTTGCATAATGTATAACAGGAAACTGTCACTAGGCTGCTTAATGGTAGTAGTCATGATGTTGGCAGCTAAATTTAATTTGCATTTACATAGGTACTCAGCAAACCACTGTGAAGTGTATGGCAGAGGATACTTAGCATGGTACCACATGTGAGGGATTCTACCTTTTCCGATCATGTATATATTGTAGGAAAAATGACTGATTTTATGTCACTATACATGCTGTAATTAGTATAATCTTATCTTCACATAAAGAATATCGCTAGATACTTCTCATAATATTGGTTGTTGAAACTTTTTAGGTAGGCATCATGGTGTAATAAGTGAATGCCTTCAAGCAGCTGTCAGTCCAGATTTTCCAACACATATGGTACCTAATGCTCACCCGTGAGTCAAATAAGCCTGTGACCATTTGTATCTCCCTCCTTCCCTCCTTTGTATACATTCAATATCCCCTGTTAGGCCTAATTGATAGCTGTCCCACATACCTGAACAATATTCTAAGGTTCGTTCATTTATTCATTCAATCATTCATTCATTTGCACAATGTGTTCCATTTATCCCATCATGAAGAAGATGTTTCTGGTACGTGCAATAAGCCAAATTATGGTAGACCATAAGAGGCAGAAGCAATCACTGCTGAGTTAATTCTTTGAAGTACACAAACAACAAATTATGACCATTGCTAATCTACTCAAACTGACAGTTATGGCATTTACTTGTAGACTGCTTCACATACATACCAGGTGTGATAAAAAAGTAATGGAATTTTTTGTTTTTCTTAAAGTATTTTTATTTATTCAATGTCAACTTGTCCTTTTCAAAGTAGTCCCCTTCAGATATAATACATTTGACCCAGCACTTTTTCAAGCTATGAAGCACTTCAGGAACTCAGTTTTTTTATGGTTCTAAACTCGTTCATTGATTCTGTTTTTATCTCATCAGTATTGGCAAAGCAATGTCCTGTCATGGTTCTCATCAGCTTCAAGCATAGAAAGAAGATGCAGGGGGCAATTTCTGGCAAATACAATGGCTTAGGCACTGTAATGTAACTTCTTCTTTTCTCTTTCTTATTTTGCCAAAAAATCATGAATAGACATTGATGTGTGAATGTGAGCATTATTGTGATGCAGTTTCCATGAGTGGTTTTGCCACAATTCTGATCATTTTCTTTGGATTGCTGTACACAAATGGCACATAACTGTGTAAATTCTAGGTTGTATTCCTGATGGACTGTAGAACCATGAAGCAGAAACCATCCCATTGTCATTTAAGAAAACAGTGAGAAGAACCTTCATATGTGATTGAACATGTCTATTATTATTATTATTATTATTATTATTATTATTATTTTCCTCTCTTCAGGTACTTATCATTGAGATAATTGTGCCTCGGTTTTGCTACCGCAAAGTTCTGGATCATTGTCAGTGTCATTCAGCAAGTGAAATTTCAATTGTTCAACAGTTTTGGAACAAACTTTGCTGCTACACATTTCTTTCTGAAGACATCTGAAAAAATTACTTGGCATGAGCCAAAGGATATGCTAACATCATCAGCAACCTCTCGGATGGTGATTTGGTGATTTTCCAGAACCATTTCACATTGTCTTCAGTAATTGATGCTCTGGGGCATCCAGTGCAGACATTGTCTTCAACATCTTCTTGACCCTCTTCAAAACATTTATACCACTTGTAAACTCTTGTCTTACTCATAGTAGATTTGTCAAAAACAACAGTCAACATTTTGAACGTGGTGCTGCACTTCATTCAATTTTTAACTAAAATTTAGTGCCGATTCTTTGATCCATCATTTATTGAAAGAAAAAATTCATTGAGCACTCGAAAACACACACAATATTTTTTGACTGTCAACAAAAAAATAAATTTCCAAGACAGCTGAAAATGCAAACATAAGTTAGGAACAGAATACCAAAAAGGCAAAAAAAAAAGTTTTGAAAACTGGTTGTTTAAAGCCCATGAAAGAGAAAAACAGCTAGTTTTGGAAGGAGCCACTGTTCCTCTTTGTATACAACTCAGCTGCAAATTTTATCTAATACTTAAAGCAAGGCATTTACATAATTTCACATACTGCTACCAGTTATCTTTATACAGGTGAAATGAGGCCTATCAAATACAAGTATTAGAGTTACATGGAATTTACATTACTTGAGTCAAAATATCCTGATAAATTGTAGGAGTGGCTACTGAGGTATTCTTCTACTTTGTTTTCAAATATCCTGGGATTTTCAGTTTTCTGTGTAGTGCCCACTGGCAAACAACACTTTTAGACTTTTACACCAGAATATGAAACTCCGGCGTGGAGCCTCTGTTTCTATTATTGTGGTTGTAAATTGCTGAGTTCATCCTAATTCACTCTTGTTATTAACCACAAATACTCTTAGGGAGTATATACGAGGGCGGTTCAGAAAGTAACCTCCGATTGGTCACAGTGCGGGTTGTGGGGGGAGTAGCGACGCCATCTGTGCGTTCACGCACTCAACAGGTCAGTCGGCATCAAGCCGTGGTCGAGTGAACGTCGTACCTGCGCTAGTTTAGTTTTTGTGGCAGTTTGAAATGTGTGCTGCAATAGAAAACCCCGCCAAATGTGAAGTGCGTGCTGTCATAAGGTTTTTTACAGCCAAAGGATATTCTGCAGCAGCTATTCATCGTGAGCTTTGTGCTGTGTACGGACCAAGAGTTATGAGTGAAGGAGTTGTCCGTGAATGGGTACGTTTATTTAAAAGTGGACAAGGAAACGTTCATGATGAAGAGAGGAGTGGTAGACCATCATTGGTGACTGACGAACTCGTTCAGACAGTTGATGCAAAAGTTCGTGAAAATCGACGTTTCTCAATGTCGGAGTTGTCTACTGGTTTTCCACAGATTTCTAAGACTCTCTTGTACGAGATAGTGACAGAAAGATTGGGTTACCGTAAGTTCCGTGCACGATGGGTTCCCAAAATTCTTACCGACCACCACAAAACTCAAAGAATGGCCTCTGCATTAGACTTTCTGTCACGTTATGAGGACGAAGGAGAACCATTGTTAAACAGAATCGTGACCGGTGACGAAACCTGGATTAAGTACGTGAACCCTGAGACAAAAGAACAATCAAAGATGTGGGCACATTCAAATTCGCCTACCAAACCAAGAAAAGCCTCGCAAGATTTTTCTGCCAGAAAACTGATGGCAACGGTGTTTTGGGATGCCAAAGGGGTGTTGTTGGTTGAATTCATGGAACGTGGTACGACCATTAATCAAGACGTGTACTGTGAAACAATAAAAAAGTTACGACGGGCTATACAGAACAAACGCCGTGGTATGCTGACTTCCGGTATCGTTTTTTTGCACGATAACGCCCGTCCTCACTCTGCTCGCAGAACAACGGCCCTTCTTGAGTCCTTCAAGTGGGACGTTATCAACCATCCACCTTACAGCCCAGACCTGGCGCCAAGTGATTATCACCTCTTCATGCATTTGAAGAAATGGCTCGGGTCACAGCGGTTTGATGACGACGACGAGCTCAAAGATGCGGTCACAGGCTGGCTCCAGGCACAAGCGGGTGATTTTTATGCAGAAGGAATTTCAAAGCTTGTGAAGAGATACGATAAGTGCCTCAATCGCTATGGAGACTATGTAGAAAAATAGTGCAAAGATGTAGTTGTAAGATGTATATATTTAAATATTTTTATTTAACTTGGTGTATTTTTTTAAATCAACCGGAGGTCACTTTCTGAACGTCCCCCGTATATCGGCATATGAGTGTAAGAATCCCAGGTTCTTAAAGGTGGTCTCTGCATGACGTTCAATTATCAACTTTATACTTCATTCTTATAGCACATTTCTGTAGAATACGTTTTTCATCTTAGCTGTAATACCCCATAAGATTATGTCACAGTGCAGAAGTGAATGAAAGTATCCAGACTCTGTTAACAGGTGGGAATCCGTGGGTAAACAAAGTGAGAGAGATCTCTCAATGCAAAAAGGCAGAACTGATCTTTTTGATGCTCACTTTTGTTATGTAAAATTAATTATATATTTCTTGAAAGAAGTAATCTTAGCCAGCAATTTATGAGTTAAATATAACAATCTACAGAAATATGTATTTCTTTGTCAAAGTCAGTCCAAGAGAATGATGGGAAATATCTAGGCATGTGCAATGCTTCTGTTCACTGATACATTATTTTTATGTACCACAGAATGGATAATTCCAACTCATGCGAGGCCTTATCATCGAGCACAGTTCACATTGTAGGTGTAGCATACCCCTATCCTTAGTGTGTTCTTCCCCATAGCAAGGGATACAGCTGATTTTGCAAAATGCAACATGTATTAATCTGGCTCAGTTTCACCAGGAGATGGCTCCTTAAACCTCCTGGTAAAATGAGGGGGGGAGGGGGGGGGGCCCTCATGTAACACATTGAGTTCTCCCTACTTCTTGTCACTTGCACAGGACTAACAGACTGCATTGGTTACTATGCAACATGTTCCAACATTACAAAAACAAAGCACAAAAATCAGTGATATTAATGTCATCTGTGCAACGGGATGAAAATTTTTCATTCAACCTATCTGTAACCACAAAGATGGAAACTCTTAATATAACTAAATTCTGTTTACAGCAGGATGTAACATCATGTGCTTGTGAAACAATACTAGAACATTTAATATGTGTAATTGTTACAGTATACAGATTCCTAATGGAAAACTTCATTGTGTTGTGTCTTGTAAAGTGATAAATGTATTATTACTTTGTGTGTATTTTAATGTAAATTTCCTCAAAGAATATGACACCATATGTGATTTAGATTTTCTACTGGTCACTGATAATTTAATATCAGCCATAAGTGAATAGATTAAAATAGTAGTGTCTGTTGTGAGTGACTTTATTCATGATGGTAAGGAGACTTGTTCTGTAGAATGGTGTGGCAACTGTTATCATAGGAAAGCTGAACAGGAGCAGAAATGATCATCAAATAAACTAACCAAGGGAAACAGAAGATTTACTTAACTTGTATTTCTCGAAGCAAGTGAAGACCTTTAGATGAGGCAACAAGAAATAGAGCCTAGCTTTCACAACAGCAATAACAATGGTGATGGAGCCACAACTAGGCAGCATCTACATAGCTTCATGTATTTATATGGCTCCAAGCATGAGTGGGCTGAGCTGCTGCCTCTGACACTCCTATATTGTGGTGACAGAGAGCACTTGAGGCCCTGAGCTGCTAGTGGCATAGCGCAGTGGATGTGCTCCGTTGGGTCCACCAGATCCCACATGACCGCTGTCAGCATCTCACAGAAACTTGCAGTTCCATTGCTATGATGCCTGTGGGATGGTCTCGATATGTGATACTGCAATGCCCTTACACAATGCTGGAAAAAAAATAGAGAAGCACCCACAATGAGGAAAAAAATGAAACTTCACAGGTTGGGAGGTAGGCGGTGTTATTTCAGTGACTACTGACTACAAAACTGACTCAAATTTATAAACAACTTTGCAGTATGACCGCACTTATCGGTATTACATTGAACCCCTCTGGCCTGGACACATGCACTGATTTGGTTGGAAAGGGATCAGAAATCCATTGTATTCTCTCCTGAGATAAGTTGACCCATGCTGTTTTATCTAGTCTTTGATATTCTGGATGCTGGCAGTAGTATGGAGTTGACATTAGTGTTTGTTCCACAACTATTCTATTGGGGACAGATCTGGGGATTTTGCTGGCCACAGGAGCACCTCAGTATCACAAAGACAGTTTGTAGACACATGTGCCATGTGTGGGCAAACATTTTACTATCGACAAATGGCACCACGATGTTGTCTCATAAGGTATAAGACATGAGCTTGCAGGATGCTCATGTCATACTCCATGACTCCCCACATCATGATACCAGGAGTAATATCATGTGCCTCTCCAAAACAATGGAAGAATGATCACCAAATATGGTCAACTGGGGTACTGCAGAGCTGGGATTCATTGCTGTGCACAATTCAGTGCCATGTGTGTGGTGTTAAAAGCAGCCTAGGCATGTGATGGTAATTCCCTAGTCCAGCTGCTATTAGTCTCTGACCTATGGTTAGGGATGGTACTGAATATTGGAGGGAGTACATTACTTGTTCTCAGATGGCAGCTACAGAAGAGAACGGGTTGCGATGTGCTTGGTGCTCAATGTGGTCATCCATCCTCATGATGGTCAAATGTAGTTGCCTGGAACCTTGACGGCAAGTATGTTTGCCATCATGTTCCCATGCAGTTGGGCTAGTGCCCCACAAATCTGGAGGAGGAGCCCCTCCATGCCCACACCAATGTGATGACCATCTCAAAAGATCTACTGTCACCTCCATATTTGTTAGCTGATAATTGACGACTTCACAGGATGTGGGGCTGTGATATTATCTGTGCATCTGGGTAGTATTACCCGCTGACATGGTTGCATTGAGGAGATGGAAGTGGATGAAAAACAAACCAAGGGTAGTGGTTTCAAGGGCAGAGGAAAAAAGTGCCAAGGCAAGCATCAAGGGAGAAAAGTTCTGTGGTACTCTGGACAGGGTGGTAAGACCAGGCACGGATTTCTTGCTGCCTGCAACTGACCATGCAAGGGTTATGTTAGTAGTGGGTATCATGCATCAATACTGTGTCAGAAGTTAAGGGTTGTTACCATAAAAGTAATCCAGTGTGGCAGTGCACTATACTTCTGTGAGCCTTCTGCTATGCCATGTCAGTGGTGACTTGGCACAGCAGAAGGCTGTTGTTGGCCAGTGGCAGCTTGCAGGTGTTCAGTGTTTTCTGTTTACTGCACAGCACAGTCTTGCTGTTGTTGTTTCTCGAGCAGGGCTACCTGTAATCCAATTTCTGTGGAATTATCTACACCAGCCTCTTACAAACTGGTGATGAGTGCTGCCTTCCTCTCTTCAGCCTTGGTGCTGGCTGCTCCCATAGCTTTTGACATCATCACTATCACTGTGGGAACGACGGATGTCTGCATGGCACTGTTCTCCTGTGGTGCTGATAGGGTGGTTCACTGGGGCGGCCTACTGCTTCTTGGTGGCCCTCTTCTGTGTAGGTTCAGCAGCAGTCATTAGAGTTGACTACCCTGTTCCTGAACATAAGCCTTGGGCAAACACTGTATGTAGCTGCCTCAAGGTCTCCTCCTTGTCTGCAGCCAGGATGGCTGCAAAGATGGCCCTCTCTGCCACCGTGATGGCTTTGAGGACCACTGTGGTTTCCTCCGTGGTGGTGTGGAAGTTGTGTTTGAAAAAGCTGGGCAGCCATGCCAGCTGACATTGTGTGGTCTGCCACACTGAGTGCAAGTCGGTAGGACTTCTCTGCCACAGTCGTAGGTGCGGCTGTCGTGCTTGCCGGAGCAGTTGATGCATGGCACAGCATTGCAGCGATACTTGGCAGTGTGGGCCTTGCCCTGGCACTTGAAGCACTGGGGCTGAGGGTTCATGACAGACAGGAGAGTTTCTGCGTACCAGGGAAGCCCAGCAGCTTCCACAATTCGACGACGTCAACCTCACCATTGGCCATTTGCACAGTCACTGCATGGAGCGGCGGTCTCCTCTTATTCATCTGGTTATGGAGCCTTGTGGCCACATTACTGAATCCGTCATCCACTAGCCCTTCTCGGACTGCCACCTTGTCATGGCACCGAGGAAGTCCTCTTAGGTGTGCCTTGGACGTCTTCATTCTTCTTCCAGGGGAAGATGTCCTCTCATGTGCCTGTGGCATGTCAATGATATGGGCAGCCACTGCACTCTTGATCACACTGTGGTTGGCTGTGTTTACTGCCAGAATGCAGATCAGTTTGTCTGTTTTGAAAGACCCAAAGACCACCTTGTTCTTGGTACAACTTGTCATTAAGTCAAACAGCACTCTCCACCTGCCTCTGCAGTTGACGTACATAGGAGGTACAGGCTGTGACTCATCTTCTCAATTCTTCTTCACCTGAACAACTGATGGCCCCCCTTGTGGCAACAGATTTCTCCTAAGCTGTCTTCTTTCGCTTACAGTGATGCTGAGAACATAACAATCTGCTTGCATTGTGAGAACAACACATGACAATTTGCTTCTTGCCACAGTCACAGCACAGAACATCTTCCCAAGCTATCTTCAGCCCAGTAGATGTAGCAGGTAGTGGCAGCAATGAGCACACCTCACTGGCTTGGACCGAACTCATCTAGATATGCATATGTTCCTTATATGCCCTACCAGGCATGGTGACAACAGTCATCATCATCAGTTATCTGCTATATTAGCAGGTCCTTTGCCTCTCCATTTTCTGCGATCCATTGCTTCCTTCTTAAGGCTGCTGTATGTTGTACCGTCCATCATATCATCCAGTATCTGGAATCTCTTCCTTCCTCGCTTCCTTTTCCCTTCTACATAACCTTCTAAAACCGTTTTTATCAGTCCGTCATTCTTTCTTAATATATGCCCAATCCAATTTCTTTTTCTTCTCTTTATTACATCTAGTAACTGCCTTTTCTCTCCCACTCTTCTCAGTACCTCTTCATTTTTTACTCTGTCCATCCAACTTATTCTTTCCATCTTCCGCCATGTCCAGATCTCAAAAGCCTCCAGCCTTTCTCTGTCTTTTTTCCTCATAGTCCATGTTTCAGCGCCATATAGAAGAACACTCCATACAAGACATTTTATGAGTCTCTTTCTGAGTTCTCTGTCCATACCGCTGCAGAAGATTCTCCTTTTCTTATAAAACGCCTCTTTTGCCATTGGTATCCTTGTTTTAATTTCTGTGGTGCACTTCCAGTCGGTGTCTATCCTGCTTCCAAGATACTTAAAATTTTGCACCTGTTCTAGTGTTTCACCATTCAGCACAATTTTTATTTCCTTATTTCCTCCTATTGCCAATACTTTTGTTTTATTTGTGTTAATTTTCATTCCATATTTTTTCCGTTAGTTGCAATGGTGTCCACCAAATCCTGTAATTCTTTTCCCCCCTGTGGCTAGAAGCAAGTCTCAAGCACCCTACTCTTCTTCCTCCAATTTCTACTCCTTTGTCATCTAATGAGCATTGGTCAATCATATTTTCCAAGTACAGGTTGAAAAGAGTAGGTGATAAACAGCATCCTTGTCTTACTCCTTTCGCTAGTCTGATCCAGTTTGTACTTTCTCCTCTCACTTTAACTGAAACTTTTTGATTAAGGTACAATGAGTTTATAAGTCTTCTGGTTTTCCAGTCCACTCTCTTTTCCCTCATAATAGTCGCCAGCTTGTCCCAAACCACATTGTCAAATGCCTTTTCTAAATCGATGAAGCACATATATAGGTCTCTTCCATTTTCAATAAACCTTTCTCCCAAGATTCGTAGGAGCCCTATTGCATCTCTGGTGCTCGTATTCCGTCTAAAGCCAAACTGCTCCTCGCCGAGGATCTCCTCTATTACTTTTTCAAGTCTTTTATTAATTATTCTTAACATCACTTTGGCTGCATGTGAAATGAGGCTGGTTGTCCTGTGCTCGCTGCATTTCTTGGTTCCTTGTTTTTTCGGTAACGGAATCATTACTGTTGTCAAAAAGTCCTCAGGCCATTCACCACTGTCATATATTTTATTACATAACCTCAATATTTCTCTTATTCCATTGTGGTTCAAGCATTTTAGTATTTCTCCCAGTATTGTATCTGTACCTACTGCTTTGCCATTTTTCATTGCAGCAATGGCAGACTTTACTTCTTCCATTATGATGGTCGGTCCTTTCTCTTCATCACTTACACTGTTGTGTGATTCAAGTTCCAGAGTTTCTGGTTTGCTGTTTGTGTCATATAGCTCTTTTATATATTCTTACCATCTCTGGAGGACATCGTCACGATCTGACAACAGTACACATGACTAACACAAGTGCAGTCTGGTGACAGTTCTACCTGTCATAGACCTGCTTCAGTGTTTTGTCAGGAGGTTAGTTAATTTTTTTATACCATGAGGTGAAGTCAAACTATCACATCTGTTGCAGCTTCCTATTTGCATCCTGACAGCACATTAATGATATTTTTGTGTTGCATCCAAAAGTGCATCAGATGAATAAAGCACTTTTTATAAAGAAATTAACTTGGCAAATGGGAAGTACAACAACAAAGTCACTTATTGTTTGTAATAATCCAGTGCATAGTGTATTGTTTGACTTCCATTGTAATTTTGCCACAGGTTTATGAAAGACACTTTTACCAAAAGTTAATCTGTGGTAAATGGATTTAAAATAAATAATTCTCTGTAAAACACACTTTTTATGAAATAACTTCTTTCTATTTATGACTCATATTTCTTGCTACAGTCATGTCAACTGGCTGGTAGGAGAGCTTGGAAAACTGCACCAGGGGTATAAGCTGCAGCAGAGTTACGATGAGTCACATATGAAGACAATGAAAGGTGTTGCGTAGTACTTGCGAAAATTGTTTATAGCGAAAATAAATTGATGATGGAACTTGTCCACAGACATTAAATTTGTCCATTTATTATTTGATAGAGAGTGTAATGTTTTTCATATCTGTTTAGGATAATTACATTTAGATTAAGGCAGAAAGTGCTGCCACATAAGTTTGTTTGTATTCATTAAGTCATGTTCTTTCGGTTCTTCATGTGAGAGTTTTTGGGGTAAATTATTTCTTATACTCCAGTACCATGTTTGGTGCTACCTGCAACACCATTTCCTTTGTAGATGTAGTAGCAAGTGGGGGTATTGTAACATGATAGCCTATTGTAAAGGCAAGATGGACTTTATTTAATCACAAACATGCGACTGCAGATACACAAGTGGTGGCTAAGATTGGGTCACATTCATGCTGACAGCTGAAATCAGATTAAAGGGAGGACATGTAGGGCCAATTCCACACTATGCTCCACAGATGAGGTTGTCTCTGGACTTCCACCGGCTGCTAAGATGGCTGCATGACCACAAAATCCCATCTGTTGGACAGTACAATGGCTGCTCGTTTCTCAAGGCCACTTTTTGCGTCCAGTGCAAAAATTAAAGCTTACCCCAAAATTAATAAATATTCAACTTTATGTGTCACTGCAGAGCCAGCAGACTCATTTGAAGCAGAAAAGGTGGATGATTGATTATGCGTGTGAAGACGTGCTTTTGATATCCACATTTTGTAAGTTAAATGTTATAAATAATTTCTGAGCTGTAAAAGTGAATATCTTGGCAATGCATTATTCGATTGCAACAAATGAGATGTCTGCAGATACATCTCATAGAACTGTATTGGACTGTGATAGTAGATTTACTGAAATTATTCATATATTGAAATGTGAGGCTGAAAAGTGGGTTCTGCCCAATTAAAAAAAGCTTTTTATACTAAAGAAATAGAGAAACATTAAAAGTAGTAGCAGTACTGTGTGTGTGTGTGTGTGTGTGTGTGTGTGTCTATATATATATATATATATATATATATATATATATATATATATATATATATATATATATATAAAAAAAACAAAGATGATGTGACTTACCAAATGAAAGTGCTGGCAGGTCGACAGACACACAAACAAACACAAACATACACACAAAATTCAAGCTTTCGCAACAAACTGTTGCCTCATCAGGAAAGAGGGAAGGAGAGGGAAAGACGAGAGGATGTGGGTTTTAAGGAGAGGGTAAGGAGTTATTCCAATCCCGGGAGCGGAAAGACTTACCCTAGGGGGAAAAAAGGACGGGTATACACTCGCACACACACACATATCCATCCACACCAGGAGAGGCACTGCACACAATGTTGTGCTGTTAGCAAAGGCACTTGCATCGATTATCTGCTGCCATTGCCCAATAACACCAAATTTCGCTACACTGTCTGAATGGATATATTTGTCAAACATCCTACCTTGATTTCTGTGATTATTTCATAAAGTGTTGCTTGTCTGTTAGCACTGACAGTCCTTTGCAAACACTGCTGCCCTTAGTCATTAATTAAAGGCCATCAGTCATTGTTTTGTGCACAGTGAGAGATGTTGTTGTTGTTGTTGTGGTCTTCAGTCCTGAGACTGGTTTGATGCAGCTCTCCATGCTACTCTATCCTGTGCAATTTGCTTCATCTCCCAGTACATACTGCAGCCTACATCTTTCTACATCTGCTTAGTGTATTCATCTCTTGGTCTCCCTCTACGATTTTTACCCTCCACGCTGCCCTCCAATACTAAATTGGTCATCCATTGATGCCTCAGAACATGTCCTACCAACCGATCCCTTCTTCTAGTCAAGTTGTGCCACAAACTCCTCTTCTCCCCAGTTCTATTCAATACCTCCTCATTAGTTATGTGATCTACCCATCTAATCTTCAGCATTCTTCTGTAGCACCACATTTTGAAAGCTTCTATTCTCTTCTTGTCCAAATTATTTATTGTCCATGTTTCACTTCCATACATGGCTACACTCCATACAAATAATTTCAAAAACAGCTTCCTGAAACTCAAATCCATACTCGATGTTAACAAATTTCTCTTCTTCAGAAATCGTTTCCTTGCCATTGCCAGACTACATTTTATATCCTCTCTACTTTGACCATCATCAGTTATTTTGCTCCCCAAATAGCAAAACTCCTTTACTACTTTAAGTATCTCATCTCCTAATCTAACTCCCTCAGTATCACCTGAGTTAACTCGACTACATTCCATTATCCTTGTTTTGCTTTTGTTGATGTTCATCTTATATCCTCCTTTCAAGACACTGTCCATTCCGTTCAACTGCTCTTCCCAGTCCCCTGCCACCTTCAGAATTTGAAAGAGAGTATTCCAGTCAACATTGTCAAAAGCTTTCTCTAAGTCTACAAATGCTAGAAACGTAGGTTTGCCTTTTCTTAATCTATTTTCTAAGATAAGTCATAGTGCCAGTATTGCCTCACGTGTTCCAACATTTCTACGGAATCCAAACTGATATTCTCCGAGGTCGGCTTCTACCAGTTTTTCCATTCGTCTGTAAAGAATTCGTGTTAGTATTTTGCAGCTGTGACTTATTAAATTGATAGTTCGGTAATTTTCACATCTGTCAACACCTGTTTTCTTTGGGATTGGAATTATTATATTTTTTTTTGAAGTCTGAGGGTATTTCACCTGTCTCGTACATTTTGCTCACCAGATGGTAGAATTTTGTCAGGACTGGCTCTCCCAAGGTTGTCAGTAGTTCTAATGGAATGTTGTCTACTCCCAGAGCCTTGTTTCGACTTAGGTCTTTCAGTGCTCTGTCAAACGCTTCACTCAGTATCATATCTTCCATTTCATCTTCATCTACATCCTCTTCCATTTCCATAATATTGCCCTTCAAGTACATCACCCTTGTATAGACCCTCTATGTACTGCTTCCACCTTTCTGATTTCCCTTCTTTGCTTAGAACTGGGTTTCTATCTGAGCTCTTGATATTCCTACAAGTGGTTCTCTTTTTTCCAAAGGTCTCTTTAATTTTCCTATAGGCAGTATCTATCTTACCCCTAGTGAGATAAGCCTCTACATCCTTACATTTGTCCTCTAGCCATTCCTGCTTAGCCATTTTGCACTTCCTGTCAGTCTCATTTTTGAGACGTTTGTATACCTTTTTGCCTGCTTCCTTTACTGCATTTTTATATTTTCTCCTTTCATCAATTAAATTCAATATTTCTTCTGTTACCCAAGGATTTCTACTAATCCTCGTCTTGTTACCTACTTGATCATCTGCTGTCTTCACTACTTCATCCCTCAAAGCTACCCATTCTTCTTCTACTGTATTTCTTTCCCCCATTCTTGTCAATTGTTTCCTTATGCTCTCCCTGAAACAGTGTTCAACCTCTGATTTAGTCAGTTTATCCAGGTCCCATCTCCTTAAGTTCCCACCTTTTTGCAGTTTCTTCAGTTTTAATCTACAGTTCATAACCAATAGATTGTGGTCAGAGTCCACATCTGCCCCTGGAAATGTCTTACAATTTAAAATCTGATTCCTAAATCTCTGTCTTACCATTGTATAATCTATCTGGAACCTGTCAGTATCTTCCAGCTTCTTCCATGTACACAACCTTCTTTTATGATTCTTGAACCAAGTGTTACCTATGATTAAGTTATGCTCTGATCAAAATTCTACCTCTTTCATTTCTTACTCCCAATCCATATTCACCTACTACATTTCCTTCTCTTACTTTTCCCACTATTGAATTCAAACACCCATGACTATTAAATATTCATCTCCCTTCACTATCTGAATAATTTCTTTTATCTCATCATACTTTTCTTCAATTTCTTAGTCATCTGCAGAGCTAGTTGACATATAAACTTGTACTACTGTAGTAGGCATGGGCTTTGTGTCTATCTTGCCACAAGAAGGCGTTCACTATCCTGTTTGAAGTAGCTTACCCGCACTCCTATTTTTTTATTCATTATTAAACCTACTCCTGCATTACCCCTATTTGATTTTGTATTTATAACCCTGTATTCACCGGACCAAAAGTCTTGTTCCTCCTGCCACCAAACTTCGCTAATTCCCACTATATCTAACTTTAACCTATCCATTTCCCTTTTTAAATTTTCTAACTCACCTGCCCGAGTAAGGGATCTGACATTCCATGCTCTGATCCATTAAACGCCAGTTTTCTTTCTCATGATAATGACGTCCTCTTGAGTAGTCCCCACCCGGAGATCCGAATGGGGGACTATTTTACCTCCGGAATATTTTAGCCAAGAGGACGCCATCATCATTGAACCACACACTAAAGCTGCATGCCCTCAGGAAAAATTACGTCTATAGTTTCCCCTTGCTTCAGCCGTTCGCAGTACCAGCACAGCATGGCCGTTTTGGTTAGTGTTACAAGGCCAGATCAGTCAATCATCCAGACTGTTGTCGCTGCAACTACTGAAAAGGCTGCTGCCCCTCTTCAGGAACCACACGTTTGTCTAGCCTCTCAACAGATACCCCTCTGTTGTGGTTGCACCTACGGTACGGCTATCTGTATCGCTGAGGCACGCAAGCCTCCCCACCAACAGCAAGGTCTATGATTCATTGGGGGGGGAGGGGGAGGGTCAGTGAGAGATAATGCTTGAATTTTGGTATTCTCATCACACTCTTCATACTTTGCATCTCACAATATTGAATTCCCTAATGAATTGCAAAATGGAATGTCCCAGGCATCTAGCTCCAACTACCATTCCATGCCCAAAAACTGTTAACTCCTGTCGTGCAGTCGTAATCACGTCAGAAACCTTCCCACATGAATCACCTGAGTAAAATGACAGTTCTGCCAATGCACTGCTCTTTTGTACCTTGTGTACATGATATCACAACCATCTGTATATGTGCGCATCACTATCCCATGACATTTGTCACCTCAGTGTGGGTTGACTGAACAACCTTCTGTACGAGTACACATCAAATTTCAAACGACTTCTATGTTAGTATTCATGGAGATATAAAAGGTCCCCACACACTGAAAATAGGAAAAACTTCTATGTTAACTAGTTATGAAACCGCTTCCGTGTTGTATGCAGCTGTCACTGTAACCATTTAAGTCATTTCCAGACTGTTGCCTCTGAAACTACTGAAAAGGCTACTGTCCCTCTTCAGGAACCACACGTTTGTCTGGCCTCTCAACACATACCCCTCCACTGTAGTTGTACCCACAGTACGGCTATCTGTATTGCTGAGACACACAAGCCTCCCCACCAACAGCAAGACCCATGGTTCATGGGGGGGGGGGGGGGGAGGGGGGGAGGGGGGAGGGGGGAGGGGGGATGGGGGAGGGGGGGGAGGGGGGAGGGGGGGATGGGAAATTACAATATAGCAGTTTACAGTTATGTAAAATGCATGACTAAGAAATTTTATTGTTATTTCTATACAAAGAGTTTTTATATCACTTGGTAGAGTGATGTAGTTCACGGTGTCTCTTAGCAAATATTCCTTCAAAATAGTTTCCACTTAGCTGATGCTGCCAGTGAGTTATCAACATCTGTGTCATCAGTCCATGATCCCTGAGCGTATAATCCAATAATTTCTGTTGTCTTGCTGATGTCCTTGATCATGAGTGCCAGTAGTGAAAGTAAAAAGCACCCTCAGTGTTCGCAGAATAAATTCAAGTTGGCGTATCTGCATACAACAACAATAATGAAACACACTTTTTCCCATTAAAGCAGAACGTACTCTGACATCACAATGTTTGTCATACAGTTTAGCCACAGTTTTTATATTTACTGTTTACGATAGCGATGCAGCACTTTTCACGGTACACCTGTACACACTACAACAGTTAACCAAGTCAATTATAGTTAAAATCATGAGTTTGTTGTTTAAACAGAACAGTAAATGCCATACACAAATTTCTATGCAATCACTTCAATCATGTGCAAGCAACACACTGCATATTCACAGTGTGTGTGTGTTTGTGTTTGTTATTGTCTCTATCAATATACCAATGCTTTTGTTTGGTAAGTTACATCATCGTTGTTTTTAGATAAATTTTTCCCACGTGGAATGTTTCCCTCTATTATATTCATAACCATATTTTCTGTTTCATTCCACAGTCTTTCACATGTACTAAACTGTTTGTGCTGCCTGCAATCAAAAATAGTGTCTTTCTAGGGTGCACGCGGCTTACCGGTCTGCATATCAAAGTTTTGGCTGCTGTGTATGAGAATCAGGCCTTGAGACTTTACTGTGCCTGCTACAAGAATAACATGTACAACAGCAGAACTTTATTTTATCATAGAATGCTAAATACAGAGCTCATGATGATGAATGATAAATACCAGCTTGCAAGAGTAGGAACATAAGAACAGATAAGTTGTGCTTAGTGAGCTTGTTGTTTGCTGACATTGCTAGGTACATTGTACATAGGAACCCATACCAGACAAAACCTAAAGACATAGAATAACCAGCACCCAAAAAGTAACAAAACATGGAATAAAAGCTCTGCATGTTGCAAGAACCAAACACAGCACTTCTAGAAGAACATGTGGATCTACTTGGCACATGTGTGAAAATTGACACTTGCACTCTGGCTGACACTCACTCACCAACACAACACATGCCAGAAGATGGCTGTGGTCACCACAACAATCCCCCGGAGGGAGTGGAGCTCCATCTAGAAAGCCCACTGGGGAGTGCACATGATGGCCTGATCTCATGGTGCAGTGTGGCACAGAAGCTGATGGCAAAGGCAGTGCAGTTGTCTGGGTTACCTCTGGGGCACAGGTGCATGCTGGACCAGGTGGTAGAGGAGCAGTAGTTGTTGGCCCAGGTGGCGGCTTATGAAACATGTAGGGCAGATTCACTCTGTCTACAGTGACCATGGTATGTCTTCCGTTGAAGAGAATGTCCCTGCTGATGACCTGGTGTAGACCCTTGTAGGGCAGAGCTGGTCTGATCCTGTCACTTATGAGCAAGAGCTGACATCCTTGTGTGCGAACAGCAGAATGGTAGCATGTCTGGATGGCCGTGAGGGGTGTATCTTCTCTATGTACTCTCTGAGACGCCCAGTGAACATAGATGGGTCAATTTCTTGTCACAGGATGGCTTCTACGAAATCACAGGATAGTCTCAGTGTTTCCCCATATATTAACTCTGCTGAAGAACCACCCAGGTCTGGTCCGTAGGTGTTTGTGAAGCCTGAGGAGGATGATTGGCAGAGCCTCAGTCCACCTGGCTGCATGACACATCAGTGGTGCTTTTATGGTATGATGCCATCACTCCCTGATTCCATTGCTGGCTGGGTGGTAGCTGATCATCCGATGATGGCTCATGCCTCAAAGTGCTGCCAGTTTTGTGAAG
This sequence comes from Schistocerca piceifrons, assembly GCF_021461385.2. Lineage (NCBI taxonomy): Eukaryota > Metazoa > Arthropoda > Insecta > Orthoptera > Acrididae > Schistocerca > Schistocerca piceifrons. Next base: position 870,169,653 of record NC_060139.1, read on the forward strand.
AACTCAGACTCAGATTGTCTGCCTCTACCACTTGTGTGTGACACAAAGAGAGCTGCCAAACCATGATATCCAGGGTGTTATGAAGGCCTGCACCAAGGTTTCAACCAAGATATTGTCTATCACAATAGGTCCAGGCCAACGAGTGACTCAGTCTACAATGGCGAGCAAGTAACGCTGGCCATTCAAGGGTTGTAGCAGTCTGATGACATCGTCATGGACACATGTAAGGTGCACTGTGATGTCAGTGAAATTACCTACTTGTGCATGAATGTGCCTCTAACCTTGCTGTGTTGGCACTGTAGACAGCATGTTGTCCACTCTCTGCAATCCTTCTTTGCCCCTGGCCACAAGAAGTCAACTAGAACTAGATGGGGCATAAACCTCTTATCTGGGTGACTCAGGTTGTGCAGGGATTCGAATGCTTGCTAATGGAAGTTTGGAGGCAGGTATGGACATGGTTTGGCTGTGGACACATTGCAATGCAGTTGTTTGCCAGTACCAGGAATGTCCATAAGTCGTTGTTGTAATCATGACCATGTGTTTTGTAACAGGTCTTGAAGCTCTTGATCCGACCTCTGTGCTTCTGTAAGTGCCAATAGTCCATCACAGAGATGCTTGTGACATCAGAGAGTCAGCCTTCCATGCTGTTGTCCATACCTGAGACGAGCTGAACATCCATGGTGAACTGAGCTATGTACAGCTGCTGATTGCGTTGTCTCGAGCGGCTCAGGTTAATTTGTTGGAAGATAAATGTCACCTGCTTTCAGCTTTTGGTCAGTAAATATTGTGAAAGTGTGAGCTTTGACATGAGAGCAGAAGTACTTAACGGTTTCATACATTGCCAGTAATCCCCGGTTGTACATGTTCCATTTCTTCTGTGAAGCAGTTAGCCTTTTAGAAAAGAAAGCTAGTCGATGCCAGGTCATGCCAACATGCTGTTGAAGCACACTGCCTATTGACATCCTACTCACATCTACTGCCACAGCTGACAGTGCATTCAGCTCAGGATGTGCCAAAAATGCTGCATCTGTTATTTCTTGTTTAGACTTCTCAAATGCCACAATCATATTGTCTGGCCAGGTAATTGCTAAGATGCTTTTAGCCTTTGGGCCCACCTGCATGGTTGTCAGTGGCTCTTGAACTTCAGCTGCATGTGGGAGGTACTGTCAATAAAAGTTCAGCATGCCTAAATAGTGTCTTAATTCTTTGTATGTGGCTGACCGGCGTAGCTGTTGGCCTCAACCTTGTCCGACAATGATTGAGCCTGAGGGAGTAATGCGGTGGCCTAGAAAGTCTATCTGCAGCTGTCCAAAGAAGCATTTCACTATGTTCAGCATGATTTTGTGTTCACCCAGTCATTGGAAAACCTGGACAAGTTGGTGGCAGTGTTCTTCTGGTGATGCATAGAACACTAAGATGATGTCCAGCTAAGAGAAGCAAAATGACAGACTGCACAGCACTGAACCGATGAACCTTTGCCACATCTGTACTGCATTCCAGAGGTGGAAAGTCATGAACTTGCTCTCAAATAAGCCAAATGGCATAATAATGGCTGTCTTCAGGACGTTCTCTGTGTACACCTTAGCGCAATCTAGTACACTGTCTGCACAAGCACCATTCAACATATAGCTGTAGTCTTGGAGCAGATGTACCAGGTGTCTGTCAGGAATAGTGTGGGCATTCAAAGCTCTGTAGTCTCCACAACGCCACCGCACACCATACTTCTTAGATACAAGGTGTACAGGTGAAGAGTAGGGGCTCTCAGATTATGATTGATTATGTTATCGAACTGAACTTTCACTATCTTCAACTGGTCCAGGCTAATCTTTGAAGCCAGCAGGAGATTGGCAGCCCCTCAATTGTCTTGATGTGATGGTCAGTTTGTGCCAGATGTCTTTCAATATACCTGGTGGCTTCATTAACAACAGAAAGTCTTTCAGTAGCATGGCATATTCATCATTCACATTTGTTATCAGCCAGGCATATTGGATAGATATCTGGTGCTGGAAGCCTGCAGCCATCAGCCTGGTGGTCTGGTCTACAAGGTGGGCATTTGACATATCTGGCAAAAGATTATATTAGGCCAAGAAATCTGTGCCTATAATTGGTTCACCCATGTCTGCCACAGTGAAATTCCATGGGAAGGTGTGGCAGATGCCGAAATCCAGCTCTGTTCCATGCAGGCCATGTGTAGAGATAGGCATGTTATTTGCAGCCTCCAGATAAAATTTCGTATGTGGTCAGCAACGACGTTGCAGCGAGCATGGGTAGATGCATAAATTGGAACTAGTGTCTATCAGGTACGTGCAGCTAATGTGTTGATCACTGATGAATAAGTGCTGTGATGTTGGCCAGCAATCTGACAATGTGCCTACTGTCAATTGCCGCTGGCATTTAGGTACACATGTGGATTGGTGCAGCATTGTGCAGTTCCCCAAAAGGCCGATGGTACCAACAGACATCCTTCAGTCCATCAAACATCAGTGCAGGTGAGTGAGACATGACCCTGCTGTGAGAGCACCTTCTATTCCTTTGTCAGCTACAATCCCCACCAATGCTGCAATACCTATCAGTTGACTAATATGTTGCATCAATTGATTGACATTTGCCGCTAATGCCTTGTACTTGGCACGCACTATCATGATCGTTGTACTCGTGCATTGTGCAGTTGATACCATAATGGGCGCAGGTGACATGGTATGCAGTATGTTGTTGGTCAATTCTGCCATGGTGTCTAGTGACGTTTCTGACAGTGTCACAATAATCACCTTGATAGACGGAGGTGAACAATTGCTCCAGATTGTACACAACAGCTAACTGGGTACAGTACCTGCATTGATTTTGCTTCTAAGATTCCAGAGCTACTGTGATGGTCTTTAGTCACTGAATTCCTCTTTGGTCAGTACCTGATATGTTGAAACATGGTGGACCAGTTCTGACTTCAGGTTGTCCTATGAATTCCCTTCAGGTGGAGTGACAATATGTCCTGAACTTCTGCCATGTATTGCTGTTCCAATTGGCTCACCACCAATCCAGCTTTAAGAGCAATTGCAGTTACATGAGAGTAGAAAAAAATTTGTCTCTTTCTGGACAAATCATGAGGCAAGGTTGTGCAGCCAGACCGGTGGTAACCTCATGGCTAGTCTGGACATGGTCGAGTTCACACTCTCTGGACTTTCAACCATTGTGTTGTTTATGTGTGTTACATACGTGCAGATGGCCGATCATTTTGGGGTCACCAGTTTGGACACTTTGTATGAGATTCAGGTCCTGAGACTCTAATATGCCTGCTACAGGAGTAACACATTCACTGGAATATCTTCCACACAACAACGGAACTTTATTTGATCGTAGAATGCTAAATACAGAATTCACAAGGATGAATGCTAAATACTGGCTCCTAAGACTAGAAACACAAGAACAGACCAGTTGTGCTTTGTGAGCTCATTGTGTGTTACTAGGTACATTGTACACAGGTATCCATACAAGACTATAGGTAAAAAACAGAACAATCAACATACAAAAAGTAACAAAACAAGGGATAAAAGCTCTGTGCTTCATGATAACAAAATACAGTACCCCTATCGGAACATGCGGAATAACCTGGTGCATGTGTGAAAATTGACACTTGCACTTAGTTGGCACTCACACACTAACACAACACACATCAGATGACAGCTGTGGTCACTAATTTCATGTTTAATGAGTCAAAACACAGTTCTGGCAAATGCGCAGTGTGACATGTAAAGTTGTTAGGTCTTTAACAGCAGTATGCACAAAGATCATAAATGCAGCACTGTCCAAACACTGATATTTTTCACCAACCATGAACACAATGTATATCACTACATATGTGGCACAACAGTCACTTCCACTCTCCTCACTCTGACTTTTTTTTTTTTTTTTGATACCTTCCCTTTCAACCTTCCAATATGTTTCTACATCACTCGTACACCTAGCTTCATACAACACTTTTGAAGATTCTGATTACATTGACTTACAGTTTTATATAAAATCACAATTTCATATTACTCTGCCAATAGAAAATAAAGTCAAATAACTTATCAACAGACAAGGAAGTATACATCAGAGTAACTGAAAATGGCAATCACATTCATAACAACAATTTTTGTGAACAGAAACATAATTATACCAAGAATTAAATTAGTAAAATTCATTCTGAAATAACTTTTTCAGTGTGGGGTGAAGATAAAGCAGGAAAGATGTGAAAGAAAATTTAGTAAATGGGAAAAAATTGTATATCAGTCTGTAGGGTTCCAGCAAAGAACCTTGAGGCACATCTCTTGAAATATGTAGGAGAACACAGCTAATATCGTAATATCATCGAAGTGTAGCTTCTGCTTCCTACTGTGAAGATGTGGTCCTATACGAGAGAATTCTGAATGCCACAGTATCTCAGTTTATCTACTAGAATTCAATGATGCACAAATTCATATGCCTTAATCAGACTGACAAGCAGGCCATCAACAGTTGATTTTGTTTCAGAGGCATTAAGTATTGCTGAAACAACATTTTCAACACCTTGATGGTGTTAGTCAAAGTTCGATTATAGATGACATGTTTATAAATTTGTTGATGCATACAATAGTCCACTATTTTTGAAAGTATTGGCACATGAAAAGTCAGAGAAAATTTATCAATATATGCCATGTCTCCTTTTTTATGTAGGAGAACAAATGCTGTTATCTTTAAGCAAATCCAATTTATCCAATTTATTAGTATACAAAGTGGTTGTAGTATAATGTCAGTAATCTTTTTAATGACAAAATTTGACAGGTGACGTAAGTCTTCTGATTTTGAGTTGCTTAGTTTTGCTTTAAATACTGCAAGTGTGGCAGGAACACAATTAAAAATTGTTATTTTTAATTATTACACTTTTGAAAATTAGTTCATACCATGGATCCCCAGTAAATATTTGACTAATTGTAAACATGACATATAAATCACATTCAAACCATATTATGCTGCAGGTTCAATTATCAGTACAGTCTGTCGGGATAAAATGTTACATCAGCAAACTTTGCTTACTGGTTCTTGTAGCTGCTTAGGCCACACACTTGCAAAACACCAAAATATTAAGAATAGTAAATTCAGCAGAAACGAAACCATCCTGTTACAATGAGTACATATAGTTTACTAGGTACAAATGAGAAATGCATATATGTTAGTTGACCTTAATTTCAATAATCCAGTAAATCAGTCCATGTAGCGTAACATGAATCACTTCATCACTGAGATTCATGCACCATATATGTATCAAACAGAGGAAAATCCAGGATAGAATGCAGCAATATTATGAAAAGGAAAGTTGCTACATCCCATATAGTGGAGATGCTGAGTCACATTTAGGCACAACAAAAAGACTATTACAAATGACACCCTGTATTTGTTGTTCTTGTTGTTGTAGTCTTCAGTCCAGAGACTGGATTGATGCAGCTCTCCATGCTGCTCTATCCTGTGCAAGCTTCTTCATCTCCCAGTGCCTACTGCAACCTACAGCCTTCTGAATCTGCTTAGTGTATTCATCTTTTGGTCTCCCTCTACGATTTTTACCCTCCGCGGTGCACTCCAATACTAAATTGGTGATCCCTTGATGCCTCAGAACATATCCTACCAACCAATCCCTTCTTATAGACAAAATGTGCCACAAATTTCTCTTCTACATCTACATCTACATCTACATTGATACTCCGCAAGCCACCCAACGGTGTGTGGCGGAGGGCACTTTACGTGCCACTGTCATTACCTCCCTTTCCTGTTCCAGTCGCGTATGGTTCGCGGGAAGAACGACTGCCTGAAAGCCTCCGTGCGCGCTCTAATCTCTCTAATTTTACATTCGTGATCTCCTCGGGAGGTATAAGTAGGGGGAAGCAATATATTCGATACCTCATCCAGAAACGCACCCTCTCGAAACCTGGCGAGCAAGCTACACCGTGATGCAGAGCGCCTCTCTTGCAGAGTCTGCATCTCCGTAACGCTATCACGGTTACCAAATAACCCGGTGACGAAACGCGCCGCTCTTCTTTGGATCTTCTCTATCTCCTCCGTCAACCCGACCTGGTACGGATCCCACACTGATGAGCAATACGGTTACCAAATAACCCGGTGACGAAACGCGCCGCTCTTCTTTGGATCTTCTCTATCTCCTCCGTCAACCCGACCTGGTACGGATCCCACACTGATGAGCAATACTCAAGTATAGGTCGAACGAGTGTTTTGTAAGCCACCTCCCCAATTCTATTCAATTCCTCCTCATTAGTTATGTGATATACCCATCTAATCTTCAGCATTCTTCTGTAGCACCACATTTTGAAAGCTTCTATTCTCTTCTTGTCCAGACTATTTATCGTCCATGTTTCACTTCCATACATGGCTACACTCCATACAAATACTTTCAGAAACGACTTCCTGACACTTAAATCTATACTCAATGTTAACAAATTTCTCTTCTTCAGAAACACTTTCCTTGCCATTGCCAGTCTACATTTTATATCCTCTCTACTTTGACCATCATCAGTTATTTTGCTGCCCAAATAGCAAAACTCATTTACTACTTTAATTGTCTCATTTCATAATCTAATTCCCTCAGCATCACCTGACTTAATTCGACTACATTCCATTATCCTCGTTTTTCTTTTGTTGATGTTCATCTTATAGCCTTCTTTCGAGACATGTATATATATGATGCGTAAAAGGTGCAGATATTGTGATCATTCGTACCCAATATGTACCCACTACAGTGAGGTAGTTGTTTTTTCTCTGCATCTAACAGCCTTTCCACAAACAATAAGTGGACTATGCCTGTCAGTATAAATTAATCATTTTGCACCCGCATGTCCACACTGCAACATCTGACTTGCTGCCAAGGGGAAAATAAGCTTTAACGGCTTGCTCTTGCCACATGTACTTAGAGGTACTGCCCAACCTAAAGACGTACTACTCCTAATAGCTATAATTATTACCGTATTTACTCGAATCTAAGCCGCACTCGAATCTAAGCCGCACCTGAAAAATGAGACTCAAAATCAAGGAAAAAAAAAATTTCCCGAATCTAAGCTGCACCTGAAATTTGAGACTCGAAATTCAAGGGGAGAGAAAAGTTTTAGGCCGCACCTCCAAGTCTAAACAAAGTTGGTCTATTGTAATATGAGACACAATTTAGGTAGAATAAATGACGATACAGCTACAGTAGTTTTGTTCGAGTCGTAAGCTTAGCAGTTAAGCTTTACCAGGTAGCCATTGTTATGCGTCAGGCGTGCTTCGTCTGGTTTGAATGGGTTGCTTATTTTTCTTTGATCTGATAAGTGCCGTTCTCTTTGTTATAGGTGTTTACGTCACTCTAGGCTGAAAATGCATTATTGTACTGTGTCATGTATTGTTTGTCGCATTCTGATAGTAAGTGTTTACGACCTGTCGCCACTCGCGGCATGGCTTGCTTACGTGCACGCTACCGCCGCTTACAATAAAAAAAAGAAAGGAATTGTCTCATTAGCGAAACAATGGCAAGAGATTGCTATTTGTTGTTAATTATACTGCTGCTTTCTTTGATAATGATCAACAAGAACCAAATAATAGACTGCGTATGATAGATGTTCTGAACGACAGTTTAGCTAAAATTTTTCTCTGCTTGAAAATCTTTGCAGACGCCTCTTTTGTACATTACATTCTGCACAGAAATTAGTCATCTTAGATTTAAAAATCTAGTCAATTGCCGTGCTTAATTTCTGATTGTATCACTATTAGGCATCAGAATAATACGAATATAAACATGACATGATATGTATATTCTTCCGCATTTGCTGCTGTCTCACACTAGTTTCGTAGGTTATTAGGTAGACAGGATTTGAATGAGATAGCAGCAAACACGAAAGAATACATGGCAAAATGTTTATATCCGTATTATTCTTATGTTGAAGAAAATACTGCATGTGATTTGCAATTCATAAAAGTTCCTATTAGCAACCATCTCTTCTCACACGTAGGAAAAAATTCAGAACGTAGAGTGGGCCGTATTGACAAACATCCCAAATAGTCTTGCCAGTCGGATTTTCGTAGTACATTGAAATGCTGCTACATTCGAAGATGAGCAACACGGAATTCGTATTTACTTCGTTGGATAATGTATGAAAATGCAGTGGTCGAAACTCGGGGCGGAGAAAAACCTCGTCTTACACCTTTTTTTAAAAAAAAATTATTTACTGACGCAGGGGTTTTGGCGCCAGTATTTATCTTTGTGCCTGCGAAGTTTGCCTGTGTAGCGCTACATACAGGGTGTTTTAAAAATGACCGGTATATTTGAAACGGCAATAAAAACTAAACGAGCAGCGATAGAAATACACCGTTTGTTGCAATATGCTTGGGACAACAGTACATTTTCAGGCAGACAACAGATGGCGCTGCGGTCTGGGAAACTCTATAGTACGATATTTTCCACATATCCACCATGCGTAGCAATAATATGGCGTAGTCTCTGAATGAAATTACCCGAAACCTTTGACAACGTGTCTGGCGGAATGGCTTCACATGCAGATGAGATGTACTGCTTCAGCTGTTCAATTGTTTCTGGATTCTGACGGTACACCTGGTCTTTCAAGTGTCCCCACAGAAAGAAGTCACAGGGGTTCATGTCTGGCGAATAGGGAGGCCAATCCACGCCGCCTCCTGTATGTTTCGGATAGCCCAAAGCAATCACACGATCATCGAAATATTCATTCAGGAAATTAAAGACGTCGGCCGTGGGATGTGGCCGGGCACCATCTTGCATAAACCATGAGGTGTTCGCAGTGTCGTCTAAGGCAGTTTGTACCGCCACAAATTCACGAAGAATGTCCAGATAGCGTGATGCAGTAATCGTTTCGGATCTGAAAAATGGGCCAATGATTCCTTTGGAAGAAATGGCGGCCCGGACCAGTACTTTTTGAGGATGCAGGGACGATGAGACTGCAACATGGGGCTTTTCGGTTCCCCATATGCGCCAGTTCTGTTTATTGACGATGCCGTCCAGGTAAAAATAAGCTTCGTCAGTAAACCAAATGCTGCCCACATGCATATCGCCGTCATCAATCCTGTGCACTATATCGTTAGCGAATGTCTCTCGTGCAGCAATGGTAGCGGCACTGAGGGGTTGCCGCGTTTGAATTTTGTATGGATAGAGGTGTAAACTCTGGCGCATGAGACGATACGTGGACGTTGGCGTCATTTGGACCGCAGCTGCAACACGGCGAACGGAAACCCGAGGCTGCTGTTGGATCACCTGCTGCACTAGCTGCGCGTTGCCCTCTGTGGTTGCCGTACGCGGTCGCCCTACCTTTCCAGCACGTTCATCCGTCACGTTCCCAGTCCGTTGAAATTTTTCAAACAGATCCTTTATTGTATCACTTTTCGGTCCTTTGGTTACATTAAACCTCTGTTGAAAACTTCATCTTGTTGCAACAACACAGTGTTCTAGGCGGTGGAATTCCAACACCAGAAAAATCCTCTGTTCTAAGGAATAAACCATGTTGTCTACAGCACACTTGCACGTTGTGAACAGCACACGCTTACAGCAGAAAGACGATGTACAGAATGGCGCACCCACAGACTGCGTTGTCTTCTATATCTTTCACATCACTTGCAGCGCCATCTGTTGTTGAAAATTGTAACTACTGTAATTTCGAAAGTTTGTCTGCCTGAAAATGTACTGTTGTCCCAAGCATATTGCAACAAACGGTGTATTTCTATCGCTGCTCGTTTAGTTTTTATTGCCGTTTCAAATATACCGGTCATTTTTGAAACACCCTGTATATTCGACGGCAGAAGTTAGTTCTGGCGGCACCTACCACCATTTTTCAGAACTTCCATTTACTCTGAACTCGATTCTAAGCCACAGGCGGTTTTTTGGATTACAAAAACCGGAAAAAAAGTGCGGCTTGGATTCGAGTAAATACGGTAGTCTGCAAATGAAGTAAATACTGATGTACACTGTCTTCAGTCACCAATAAAGTATCTGCATTTATATCACTAACAGCATGTATAATATGTATATAATGAGAGCAGTCATGAATTGCATACTGCATCAAACTATGCTGACTTGGGAAAAAGGTGATGACAGAACTTGGATTTTGTGATAGACAAACGTTGCACAATATTTAATTTGTGATGTGATATAAAATGTTCTAGTGGCTTCTGTCCTGCAAAGGTTAATTACTGAATAAAATACATTACTATTCAAGAAAAACAGTAAATTATACTTCAGATATTACGCAATATCTTTGACAGCACTTAGTGCCAACTAGAACATAGATATGTATTTTCTAGGTGTTTATTAGTTGCCATTTTGTTGTGCTAGGTGTCCTGTGTTACCAGAATTAATAAAGAAACAATTGTGTGCACTGTATCACAAGTGATTCTGTTACTACTACCCAACTCTGCCTTCATAAATATCCAAGCAGCCTTGCATTTATTTTGTGGTTGATGAATATAGCTACTGTCTGCGATCCACTTCTGTTCTATAGTTTCCAATTTGTACCTCTTCTTTGGTTGAAGGAGATGAAGTTTATCTTCTTCGTTGTTCTTTGATTTGTCATAGAGGTTCATGATCTTTTTCTTAATCTTTCAGGGTGAGATATGAGCTAGCATTGTATGCTTCAATAACTACTTTTGCTTGGTTTCCCCTTGTGACTTTTTAGTACTTCAGGATGACACTTACTAAACATATTAGAAAGAAGATCAGTTAAGTTGTCAAAAGCTTCATCAGTACAACGGAAAACCAGCCAAAGTTGCAAATTTCATTTTTTTTATTTACTTGATGACTAGTTTCATGCCAGGACCTATTTTCAAATCATGCAGATAGTGAAAACGATATTTACAAAAATACAAGAACCATGTCAAAAAGATATACATAATATTAAGTGAAAATGAACAGTTACAGTGCATACAGCAACATGTTAGAGGTTCGTAAAAGCTTCATCAACATTTGTAAAAATAAGATGATAAGTTGGAACAATCTATCATGCACAGCTGTGATCTAAAAACACTGATAAGAATATTGTTGACAATTATAATGTATTTTTGTTGTTCACATCACTCTGTGGGATTTTTTTGTCAGCAGTTTTAACCATGTCTATCCATGATACTGTAGATATATAGTATTAAAAAACTCTATTTCATACATACATTAATATTTTTCTGCATTTGTTGTGGCATTGTCCAGACAGAAAAACTACCTTGTAGTCTAGTAAAGAAGATGCCATAAGTATATGGATACTCAAATTAAAAATGTAAGACAAAATTAGAAAACATGAAGTAAATGAAAGAAAATTGACTAATTAAAATAATTTGTTGTAAAATAATAAAAGAATTATACTGATAGATTGTAAATTTTATGCATGAACATTGTAATCAGACTTTCAATTGTATTTGCTTTTTTGTTTTGAGGCCAACATTAATTAGTCAGTTGGATGTCAGACATAAATGCAGCAGAACGTGATGACTGGTCACTCAAGTTTTGTAATGGTGATATGAATCTCAGTCGAGATAATAAAAGAAATTATAGTTATAAAAGCATAAAGAAGTTATTTTTACTTGCAACACTTAAATCCAAGAGTATATCAGAACTTGAATACACTGATTTAGGGATCTAGGAGTAAACAATGATGGAACACAAATAATGGAGTTCAGTCTCAACAGTCACTTTCTTTATTGTGTTTCTCATTCTCAAGAATATTGTGTGTAAAATATATCAAAACATTTTTTCCACTTCTATCATTTCTAACACTCCAAACTGTCCTCTCTTGGCATGATGAATCACATCACATATTACATCCATTCTTTTCGAAAACATGCTTTTGCACTATCAAAACTAAGGTTCCACCTTCTATTTCTCGAAACCTGCTTGACCCTTGGAGTTCTCCAAAAGGCCTAACACTGAAGTCCCTGTTCCTGGTTTAATCCTGCTCTACACCAGCCTGTTTTACAGTTTAAAATACAGCAATCCCTTGCTCTTACCTGGCTAATCTGTGACATATATGTCTCATTAGCCAATTTCCACTCCACCAGACTTCTCTCCTCCTACAAAATCCTGCAGTTGTCTGCCCCTCATGTTTCCTTGGTGGTATCATCCACAAAGTCAACTTCAAACTGCAGCAAAATGCCAAAATTCACCTCCTCCCCTCCTTCCAAAGCCATCACATTCAATCCTGGTACTGCTGATACCTCAAAAACACAACTTCAGACCCCAGCCTTGGTCACTCATTATTATCCTGGTCTGGAATGTATTAATCAGCTACTTCAACAAGGCCATGACTTCCTAAAATCATGCCCTGAAATGAGATCCATTCTGTCTGAGATTTTTCGCGCCACACCTAGAATAGCTTTTCACTGCCCTCCCAATCCCTACAATAATCTTGTCAGACCCCATGCTCCTTCTGCACCCATCTCCCTATGCTACAGTTCCTACCCCTGAGACCATCCCCACTGCAAGACTTGCCCTGTGTACCCTCCTACCAACAGTTACACCAGCCCTGTAACTGGCAAAACATATACTGTCAATGGGAGAACCACCTGTGAAATGACACGTCACATAACAGCTGTTATGTAAACAGTCTTTTGCCTTTTACATTGGCATGACTAGAACCAAATTATCAGTTAGGATGAATGGACATAGGCAGAGGGTGTATACTGGCAACACACAATATCCTGTTGCAGAGCATACTCTACAACATGACAATCGTGATCTTGGTGCCTGTTTAACCACACACGCCATCTGGATTCTTCCCACAGACACCAGTTTCTCAGAAGTCTGCAGGCAGGAACTAGTGCTACATCATGTCCTTGGTTCTTGTCACCCATCTGGCCTTAATTTGCAGTATTTTTTCTTCTGTCTCAGCATTTCTTCACAGTAACTACTCCTTTTTTCACTCTGTTTTAGTTTCCTACATCTTTCATTTTCTTACCTGTCAGTTTTTCACCATCCCCTTTCCACCTCTGTTATACACTGTGCACTTAGCTTCTGAATCTCATTAACACTTACATGAGGTTTTAGCAGTAATCTCTATCTTACATATCACCCTGTCTTCCACCTTTAAGCTCTCATGTTTTCAAATCTCATCCAGTACAGTCCCCAACAATCAGTCTCTCCTTCTCATCCTGTCTGGTAAGTCTTCTCTGGGTGACTTTTTTGAAATCTACCCCTTTTCCTGGACCCGTCCAGTCCTTTTCCTTCACACCTCTTCCTTCCCTTCAACCCTTCTGCCTGAAGAAGGAGCCACTGGCTCTGAAAGCTTGCCTAATTATAACCATATTTTATGTGTGTGTTCTGCCACTGCTTGGTGAATAGATTTTTTATCTACCCAATTGCCCAATTATATCCAAAAAAATTGATTGTTTTTGCTGTTATAAAATTTGTGAAAGTATGATATATATTTTTTATGTCCACAGTCACCATACTCATAGTGAAAGTATAAAACCAATGTTGTGGCTTATGCTTTCAGAAGACCTGCATTCTACCTCTGTAGCTCCTTCTAGTTCTTATGAAATAAAATCCCATCTCAGAACATTCATACCACCAGCCAATTATTATTGTCCTTTGCTTCAGTTAAATGTCTGATCACTTTGCTGATACAACTATCCTTTTACTGTTCATTGGCTACATTCTTCAACAACAATTTTAGTACTCTCTTATGTTACATTAAACCTTTTTCCAACATTTATACACTAGTCATCGGTTTCCGTACTTAGCGGTAATCTGCACAAAGTGTCAGGGTAAAAACAACTAATTTTAGGCCATATTACAGTAAAAATAAAGCTCTTCAATTAGTTTTTTTGTTGTAATAACTTCCTTGTCATCAAAATTTTTAATGGACATTGATCAGTATAAACTCTAATTTTATGACAATTTAATAAATATCCATATTAATGTGTCATTAACAAGCTGAATAATTCTGTTCACATATAGTTAATATCACACAACCAAAATCAATAGTAGTATGATGTTTATTTTCAACTATGTTACATTCTTGGGACACCTCACACCCAATGCCATATGTTGAATGGAGGTAATGAATAGACAGCCCATGAAAATGCTAATAATTATGATTTGCTCTAGTACGTACAATTTCCTCAGCCTGTAATGACCCTCATTGCTTTTAGTGAGAATGCACAGAGTCACAAAGAGAAGCACACCTCACTGAAGAACACTGACTACAAGATCCTGACATCAGGCCACTAGTGTATGGAAAGTTCTGTAAGACTACTACTCTCAGTGATGACATGAATTTTAATTCCATTCAGGATGAAACCCAGGATGCTCAAGCTCAGCAATAATACAGTTGAATGTATTATAGTCACTTGCCATAACAATAGAGAGATATTGGTTACTTCTATTTGTGCCTCCAGTATACCATCCATTCCATACAAATCTTAAGCACAAGTCAAAAACATCTGTTTCCAAAACAATCTACTTATGATAGGGGGCATTCTGATGATGCTATGTGTGAATTAGAATAGGCATTTCCTGTAATACAAACAGAGGGGAGTATTTGTGTGCGTATGTGCTAAGAGTTTACATGGAAGTTTCTGTTTCTGTATGTAACATTGTTTATGCAGTTGCCTTATCCACTCCATTATATTTGTAATCAATAAACATTATGTGTATGGATTAATGTAATATGGGGGCAGTAGAACCATACAGATCCAAGTGAAATTTCTTTGTTATTAGGGCTTTTTGCGTAGGCACATGGAAGAAAATATAAATTTTCATGCAACGTTGATCTAAGTGCAAAAACTACTGCGTTTTGTAAGAATGTCTCAATCTTCCACTTTAGAATTCATCTTACTTTGAAAAATACATTCTGCCATACTGATCCAAGTGAAAAACCACATTTGGATCATTATGACTCCAAGTTATATCTCTAATCTAATGTGAAAGCTGAAGTGATCAAAATGTAAAATATTATTATGATAGTGACTCATAGTTTGGAGTCCATGTAAGTTGTTCTATTAAAATAAAAAATAGATGTTTATTTTTTGTAACAATGATTGTGTATATATTCAAATAACTGACTATAGAGTAAGTTTTCAACTGGTAGCAAAAAAAGTTGTTGTTTATGTCAGAGTCAGCTATCTCATATCCATTATTTTTTCAGTTTTGGCAGTGTTTATATTTTCTTTCGTTTAGACAACTCTTCCTGTGCGCTATATTTTTTTGCTATGCACTATATATACTTTTTGCTGTTTATAACTGTAACATTGTTGTCGTTTGTTTGTATATTTTATGCATTAGAATAGCAAGTCAGGGTCATTCCACGCCAAATCAACAAATGAAACCATCGTTTTCAACCTTACCCGCTTGGATTTAAATTAAATTAAGTATGCCTATAGTACTCATAAATAGTACCACAAATAAATTTTTTCACATTTTTCTGATAAAAAGTTACCTGGTAATGGACCTTCAAAAATTGAAAAGATGACGAATTTTTGACTCACGGAACAATGTTATTTTCTTTACAACTCGTGTTCTAATTAAGCTAGAACAATAAAATTTACTTCATTGGAAAGCTCTTTTAAAGTCCTTTTATATGATACCAAGCATCATTAGTTTAATATGTAGATACACATTGTTTATAAAAACAACATTGTTGAATTTATCGAATTTTGAAAAACCGTAATTTTAAAATTCTCAAAAAAATATATGTGAAAGATACACTTTACATCTACATATTCTGAAAGTTTCAACTTGAGATGAGCATGGATCACTATCAAAAGCAATTTTATGTTTTCCATGATTCTCCAAAATCACAGTCAGATAGGTGAATTTCTATTATTTTGCTACACATGAAAATATTACAGTATTAGATTTTCTTACATGGTCCACAAATAGTACTTTTAAAACGAATAACTGCTTATTAAACTTTAGTGCTAACTATTTATTAATAGCTGTAAAACCACGGGGTGGTGGGGGGGGGGGGGGGGTGGGGGGAGGGGGAAGGAAGCTATCTCTCATTTTAAAGATTATATATAAAATGATTCTTTGGTGTTACTATCTGCAATCTATTCAGTATTTTATCTCTGGTTAATATTGTCAGCAATTTTCACCTATTGTTGAAAGTGACCCACACATTCTTTTGTTGTGAGGCAGCTGTAGTAAAATTATGTGATTAACTCTGAAACGTGTTTTGGATCTAGCTTGAAGGTACTTTTGTACAAACCTCACTAGAGTCTGTAAGTTTGTATGCCTACAACCAGCTAATGTTTGCATACTATTAACATAATGAAATATTTTTTTACAGGAAGTGAAAGAATAGAGAAGTAATATTGTGTAGTATTGAATATAGAAAGCTGGGGCATTCAACTTCAAAAACATTTTTTTAAATTAGTTTGTTCACTTGAGAAATATAAAATGCATAAAATTTCAGCTTTCTGCTGTAATCCATTTAATGAAAAGGGCCACAATAATCACAAGAAAAACTTAACGGCCTGTGGATGATAGCAAGAAAACTTTTCTTAACTTTAAATCAAAAAGTGTGTGACAACTGCCATAAAAAAATTGCACGAGTAGAAATTTGTGATACGTCTAGCACAGAAACTGATGATGATCTACTGTATTCTGTGGTGAAAGAAGAAAGTGAAAAGATTTTATGTGATAATGACATACAAGACATTGCAGCAAGTGAGGCCTTAGAAAGGTTGAATGCTCCTTTGCAGTCCGTTGGTGAATCGCCAATAAAGAAGAAACGACTGTGTGAAGCAAAATATCCTACGGAAAAACTAATAAATTAACTTCAACAATTCAAACTAAGGTATTATTGCTTCCTTCCGAAAAAGAAGAAGAGGTACATGGTCATGCAGAATCTGAGATGATCAGTCAGCTAAAAGAAAAATTTTGTACATGTACATCTCGAAGTAAACCATATCAATGAGTCACAACTGGAATTGGCCAACTCATACAAATCGCTGGTGAGTCCCGTTGTAGAATATTGCTCAAGTGTGTTGAATCCATACCAAATAAGATTAATAGGCAATATTAAACTTTTACTGAGAAGGGCAGCATGAATTACCACAGATTTACTTGATAAGTGGGGGAGTGTCAAAGAAAAGCTAAAGAAACTAAACTGGCAGACCCTTGAAGATAGATTTAAACTATCCTGAGAAAGTCTATTTACGAAGTTTCAAAAACCAGCTTTAAATGATCACTCTAGAAATACATCACAACTCCCTAGATAGCGCTCACATATGGATTGTGAGGATAAGATTAAGTTAATTACATCATTCACAGACACATTCAAACAGTCATTCTTCCTGCGCTCCATATGTGAATGGAACGGGAAAAACCCTAATAACTGGTACAATGGGACATATCCTCTTCCATGCACAGCGCAGTGGTTTGCAGAGTACAGTGTAGATGTAGAAAATGAGTAGTTGCCATACTATTATTCACATATAAGTTGGAGTTTTTTTTATAAATTTAAAATCAAGAAGCTTTCCTGTCTGAGTGAGAGTAGTGGACATCTAACTTGTATCACATTTTCTTTCACAGTCACATAGTGTCAACCCAAGCAATTATGCTACTTCACACATAAATATTAGCAGCATATAGCTTTACAGTTTGTTATTTTGTACAATAGGAATGACTGCATTCGTGTAATGTGACCATACTATATAGGGTGTATCAGCTAAAACTTGCACCACAAATATTGCAGAAATGGAAAGTGCCATTGATGTGCGGTTTTCGCAGAACACAGTGGTCGTCAGGGACTCTATTGTCAGCGAACAAATAGATTGCAATAAAACTTAGAAAGTGTATTTTTTGAGCAAACAAACACTTTTTAAATAGAGCAATGCCTATGGACATTAAAAGAAAAAAATTAGGGTAAATTGGAAGTTCAGTGCTGTTTGTTGCAGGATTTTAGTGCGAGTCATTTATGAGATATCGTACTTCGAAAATTTCCACATTGACACTTATTTATGCAATTCAACCTATGTAGTTGCTAGGTATAATGTTATTGTGTTTGGTTACAGTGTGCTTGTGTGTTCCTCGAGTGCACTGTGACTTGCTAATCGGTTAATGTGTGACAGTCCAGGCGGTAGGTAGTGAGTGGAAGATGGGATTTACCAATGTAGAAAAGCTGCTTTTCTCATAGTGTATGGAGAGTGAAGGGAGAATGCAGTTCATTCGGCTATGGGGTATGTGGCAAGATATCTGAATATACGTCAACCCTCTCGACAATTATTTATTAATCTCTTCAACCAGTCGTGGTGTAACACCTAGGCAATGTAACAGAAGGAAACAGTGACAACAGAAGAGGGAGAAATTAATCTTCTTGCTAATGTTGCAGTTGATTCACACACTGGCTCCTGGACAACAACATGAGGAAGTGGCATGTGTCAGACAAGGGCATACTCCATCAACATAGATTTCATTCCTGTCACATCTGTCTTCATCAAGAACTGCATGGAAACGATTATGAGAACCATATTAACTTCTGTACATGGGCATTAAGAAAGGATACGCCAGATGTAACATATATCTTCTTTAGTGATGAAGCCACATTACCAATCATGGCCAGGTAAACCGCTGAAACATACGCTATTTGTCTGTTGACAATCCCTGTTTGGTTTGTCAGATGGAGTGTCAGCATCCATGGAGTGTAAACGTTTGGTGTGGGACAGTGAATCATCAGCTCACAGGCCCATGTTATTCTATATAGCATACTAGAGAAGTTAACTGCCAGTATGTTCTTTTTTATGCTGTGATAAGAACAGAGGCATAGATACAGTGGGAGTGGGGGAGGGGATCCAAACTCTCCCAGACCATGAACTCATCCTTTTCTTTGGTGGGTTTAAAGTCATGTACATTAAATATTGCAATTATTAGTTGTAATGAATATCAAATTAAATTTTGCCTGTTGAACACTTGGAGTGACATTCACGTTGCAGCGTTTGACAGCAGTGGGAAGTAGCATGAACTCTATAAGTTGCCTATGCTAAGCTGAGCTTTGGCTACCTAATACTTAATGGTACATGCCACCATACTTCATGTCGTCTCTCATACATTTACGACTGATACCATCAGTGACCCAACAGCTGTAGCACTTTAAAATGAGGTGACAAAAGTCATGAGATACCTCCTAATATCATGTTAGACCACCTTTTGCCCAGTGTAGTGCAGGAACTTCACGTGATATGGTCTCAACAAGTCGTTGAAAGTCGCCTGCAGAAATCTGAGCTACATTGCCTCTATAGCCATCCATAATTGCGAGAGTGTTGACAGTGCAGGATTTTGTGCATGTTCTGACCTCTGAGTTACATTCAATAAATCTTTAATGGGGTTCATGTTGGGTGATCCGGATGGCCAAATCATTTGCTTGAACTGACCAGAACATGGCTCAGTGACATGACACATTGCCATCCTGAAAAATTTCATCATTGTTTGGGAACATGAAGTCTACAAATGGTTGAAAAGGGTCTCCAGGTAGCTGACTGTAACCATTTCCAATCAATGATCAATTCAGTTGGACCAGAGGACCCAGTCCATTCCGTATAAACAAGCCTACACCATTACGGAGCCACCACCAGGTTGCATAGTGCCTTGTTGAGAACTTGGGTACATGGCCTCATTAGATATGCGCCTCACTTGAACCCTACCATCATCTCTTACCAATTGAAATAGGGACTCATTGGACCATGCCTTAGTTTTCTGATCGTCTAGGGTCCAACTGATATGGTCATGAACCCAGGAGGGGCTCTGCAGGCGACGTCATACTGTTAGCCAAGGCATTTGCGTCAGTCATCTGCTGCCATTGCCTGTTACAACCAAATTTTATCACAGTGTCCTAACGGATACATTCATTGTTTGTTCCACATTGATTTTTGCAGTTATTTCATGCAATGTTGCCTGTCTGTTAGCAATGACAACTGTACACAAATGCTGCTGCCCTTGGTCTTTAAGGGAAGGTCATCGGCCACTGCACTGTCCGTGCTGAAACGTTATGTCTGAAATTTGGTATTCTCTGATACACTCTTGAAACTGTCGATCACAGAATATTGAATTCCCTAACAATTTCTGGAATGAAATGTCCTATGCTTCTAGCTCCACTGACCATTCTGCGTTTAAACGCCTTCTGTATATGTGCATATTGCTATCCCATGACTTTGTCACCTCGATGTAGTAGTGCGGCAAACTGGTGTTGTGTGTGACAGTTCAAAAATAAATAGCATAACAAGTGTATCTGAATCTGAACTCTATAATAGGCTTTCACATAACCTTGGTACTTTCGTGAGTAATTTATACCATTGCTGCTGATTATTTGCGTAGGCATGTCTAAAGTGGCATCACTGTATAGCCCTCCTCAACTTGGTGACCAAGTTCTCCTTCCTGTTTTCTCTGCACCACGTACAACACTGAGGTGAAAGGCTTTAAATGATTTCTGTTGAGATATACTACCACTCCCTTTATATCGCTCACATAGGGATCGTGAGGATGAGATTAGAATAATTACTGCACGCACAGAGGCATTCAAATAATCATTCTTCCCATGATCCATATGTGAATGGAAAAGGAAACCCTAATAACTGGTACAATGGGATGTACCCTCTGCCATGGACCTCGTGGTGGTTTGCAGAGTATAGATGTAGATTTAAAATATTTTACAACGAAATGGATTGCACTGACCACTTATATTGAATTCTGTCAGTATCTACAGAACAGAACCATAGTGTTTAAGATCACTAAAATTTGAAATAAGAGAAACATGGCTTAAACATCAAAGTGCTTACCAAAAACGTGAAGGCTTTTAATGTTTTTGACTTTAGTATGTGCCAGAGTTTCATTCCTAGTGATGAAACAGCCCTATATTTAATACATTCGTTGGCCCTACTTCCGTCACACAAAAACCACCTCGTTGTTGTTACTATGGTCACTGACCCATCACTGAGTGTGTGTTTGTTTAAATGAGGGTAAATGACGAATACAGTCTGTGGAAGTTTTAAAATGTTCCGTCACACTGGTAGCGAGGAGGAAGTTTGAGTACTAAGTGTGAAGATCGATTCACACAGGCCGTTATATCACAACACGTCACATCCTGTCAAAACATTCTGAAATGCATTTCAAATGGTGACATCCAGACCATCAGTGTTTCTCAGGAAGGAAGTTTCGACTGTTGATGTCATCCATCCGTAGCTGATCACATAACCCCCACACAGGGTCGAACGCACATCACTATATTTCGTTTCGTCTTGATTTTCGTGGTTGATATCAGTTGTTTGTTGTTCGCCATTTTTGTTTGCTGTTATAAGTCGTTTCGTTTCATTATTTCTTTTGTTAAAATTTATAATTTTTAATATTTGACGAAAGATTACTTGAAGCAGTTAGGGAGCAATTTGTATTGTACGGCATGCCATCTACCACATTCATGAAACGCGTTTTTACACATACTGGTACTGTATTTAAAACTTTAGAGAAAACCTCAGTTCACTTGTACGTAAGTTCCTAATCATACTGTAATCATCGGTGGGGACCTTAATCATCCAACAATTAATTGGGAAAATTACAGTTTTGTTAGTGATGGTCGTGATAAGACATCCTGTGAAACATTACTAAATGCCTTTTCTGAAAACTATCTACAACAGATAGTTAGGAATCCCACTCATGATGGAACTATATTGGATCTAATGGCAACTAATACACCTGACTTCTTTGAGGAGGTCAGTGACTATGACGCAACTGTGGCAACAATGATTAGCAAAGTACAAAGGACAACTACAACAAGCAGAAAGATATATATGTTCAGTAAACTAGATAAAAAAATCAGTTGTGTCATATCTCAATGAGGAACTCGAAAAATTCAGCAGAGTTAAGCTGCCTGTAGGGGAACTCGGGCTTAAGTTTAAAAGAATAATTGATCACAAGCTGCATAGCTATGATAATAATAATAACAATTTTATTGTCTTTAAGCCATTGCAGCAATAGACATACACATAATACAATACAGTACAGTACATGCTATAAAAGAACAGAATTGTTAAGAACTTTACAGTTTCATATCACAGGTCATGAAATCCTTTATATTGTAGACTGGGTTTACAACTAACCAGTCATAAAGTGTTTGTTTGTATTGTTGCTCTGGTAAATTTTGTATAGCTTGTGGAAGTTTGTTAAATAATTTGTGGCCCATAAGTTCATAACTGTTAACTGATTTTGACAGTCTGTGGTAGGGCGTATAGATAGAGCTGTTTGTCCTAGTGCTGTAACAATGTATATTTGCCCTGTGTTTTACTTTAGGTAAGTTCTTTTTTGTGTAGATTAAAACATAATAAATATATAGGTTTATTACTGTCATGATTTTTTGTTGAGTAAACAAAGGTTTACAATGAGCCTTGTATGGTGAGCCTGTAATTATCCAAATAGCTTTCTTTTGCAGCAATAGTATATCATGCACACAAGTGGAGTTTCCCCATAAAATAATGCCATAGGATATGATGCTTTGGAAAAATGAGTAGTAAGATACTCTAACATAATTTTTAGGTACACAGTGCATTAATCGCCTTAACAAATAGATTACCCTAGACAATTTACCACTAATATACTTAATATGTGGATTCCAAGAAAGTTTATCATCCAAATATACCCCCAAAAATTTAACACAACTAGGATCATCTGATGGAAACTTGTCTTTTAAACTAAATACCATCTGCTGGGTTTTGCTTTCATTAAGCAAGAACCCATTTGCTTTAAACCAGAGTGAAGCTTGCTCAATTGTCTCTGTAACATATGTTTTAAGGCTATTAAGATCATTACTGCTGTTCAGAAACGTTGTATCATCAGCATAGAGTAATGTTCTGGATTTAATAAATGATGGCAGGTCATTTATCATTATTAGGAAAAGGAAAGGGCCTAGCACAGATCCCTGCGGAACACCTACCTTAACTTGTTCTATACTGGACATTTCTTTCCCAACACAGACAGCTTGCTTACGGTTTTGTAAATATGATCTTAATAGCTTAAGGCTGTTACCTTTAACACCACAAAAGTCCATTTTTTCGAGTAGTAGTGTATGTTCTACACAGTCAAAAGCTTTGCTTAGGTCACAAAAAGTCACTTGAACAAAGCATTTATCTTCAAATACTTGATGGATGTATTTAACAACATTGTCTATGGCATCAATGGTTGACAGGTTTTTCCTAAAGCCATACAGTGATCCACTTATTAATCCTATCTTATCAAAGTAAACAGATAATTGTTGGTAAATTATGCATTCTAGAACTTTTGAAAAAACTGGGACTATGGATATTGGCCTGTAACTTGAGACAGAATTTTTATCTCCTTTTTTATGTACTGGAACTACCCTAGACAGTTTAAGCTCATCAGGGAAAAACCCTCGAGTATACACTTGTTTATACAATATATTAGGGGGTACACTATACAGTCTATTACTTTCTTCAGCATGTTACAAGACAGGTCATATATGTCTACATTGTCTGATGATTTTAACTGCTTCACTATTCTTAACACAAAACCAGGTGAGACCTCAGAAAAATTGAAGGTACTTGTGTTTGTTGATGACCTCGCAATATTTTTTGACAGTAACTGTGATGAGCTGATTTCAGGTTTAATTATAGCACTTCCTACTTTCTCAACTGATTTAATAAAAAAGTCATTAAATTCCTGGGGAGAGATACTAATTTTGTCACTTCTTTTATCTTTGGCGACACTATTTATTAGAGTCCATGCTGCTTTGCACTTATTGGTGGATTTCTCAATACTTCTGAGATTGTGTGCTTGTTTGGCTTCCACAAGTGCTTTTTTGTACTCATTCCTAGATCTAACATAGGCTAATTTAGCATGGTTGGTTTTCAGACTTTTATAAATATTGTACAACAACATAACTTGATTTTTCATAGTAGGCAGCTGTTTTGTATACCATGTATTTTGTCTATTTGGAACTTTTGCTTTGAGGATTCTGTCAGTTACTTTGCATTTCCTTATTGGTATGCAGTCATTAAAGTGTCCCAAAAATGCTTTGAAAAACCTATCAAGTAGTACTTTTGCTGGCAGATAATTGCTTAGAGTATAATGTGTCTCATCATAACACAGGCCAAACTAATCTCTGTTAGAAAGGGACGTACGAAACCTGTCAATTTTCTCATCTGTGACCGGTCTAGTGACCACAACTTCTGGGACAAGCCTATTTACATTACTCTTACCAAGAGGGAACCTACTTGTATAATTTAAAGATACTGAATCATGATCAGAATATGGAAATACTGTCACAAAACATGATTCTTCTGTTGTTTTAAAATTTACAAAAATATTGTCAAGACATGCATGTTCTCTTGTAGGCTTGTTATTGACTGAATGTAAGTTGCACTGTCATAGTAGGTTTTGGAGTTCAGTGACAGTACGTTTTTGTGTTGTGACATCAAATTCAGCATTCACATCTCCACCTATCACAATATCATGATGTATCCATCTAGTATCTGTAAGTACATGTAACAGCAGGTCCAGTTTTTCTAAAAATACATTGGCTATACCCTTAGGTGACCTGTACAGGGAAATTACAACTAACTTAAAACTGTCTATTACTATAGCAGCAGCTTCAAAGTTCTGTTCATCACACAGAAAATCTAGATCTAATCTATTGACTGCACCACTAAGTGACTTGTTAACGTATATTGCCACACCACCTCTTAAATGCAATTTTCTGCAGTAGCTACTGGCTAGATTATAATTATCAAATTTAATAAATGTAAGTTCACTCTCACTAGCCCAGTGTTCACTTAAACAAAAGATATCAAACTTATTTTCTAATCCAAAGTCATTGAAAATAAATTCTTTATCCCTTACTCCTTCAATGTTAAGATAACAGATTATAAAATCAAACCTGTCTTTCTTTACAGATGCACTATTTTGCTGAGAGGCTATTAAATCTCTGGCACTATTTATCTTATGGGCTTCTTCCCCTTGCTGCCTTCTACTAAAAAATCATTTAGATGTAATGGAGGTACAGTTTTCCGTTTGCCCGCTACACTTGATATTGCTTCTACTCTTGGAGGTCTCTTGGCTTCT
The DNA here is from genome assembly GCF_021461385.2 of Schistocerca piceifrons. Classification (NCBI taxonomy): domain Eukaryota; kingdom Metazoa; phylum Arthropoda; class Insecta; order Orthoptera; family Acrididae; genus Schistocerca; species Schistocerca piceifrons. Next base: position 870,194,713 of record NC_060139.1, read on the forward strand.
TCTTGTTCATGGCATGATCAAAGTGGCTGGGTTCCCACTGTAGGTAGTTCAAATGTTGCAGAATGGACAGCTGGATCATCTGTTGGTACACTTGTTGCTGAATATGCTGCCACTTTTGCTGTTTCTGTTATCTTAGTTCCTGAATGAGGTGTTCTACCTGTTGTAACTGTAGTTACAGCTTCTTCTCTCCCAGCACATTCTTTTGTAATCAGTGATACCTGATGTTGTGTTACTGCTGCAACTGGAGTACATGGTAGGGAAGATACTTTGCAGGCGTCCCTTACCAGTGGTAGTGGAATAGGATCACTTTTCTTCCATCTAGGAGAAACACTATCCACTACCATTTTGATCTTTTGACTGAGCAGCGATTTGCCCCATTTATTTAAATGCATACCATGTGTTGTGAAGTGCTGTCTTTCAAGATCGTCAATACTGAGGAAAAAAGCATTTGAAGTGGTCTTGCAGATCTTTTTATACACAACAACAGAGCATGTTCTCTTGTGGCTTTCAGTTCTTTCTGCAATGATTCGAGTACTATGGTTTCACGATTTGCGCGGCATATTTCACTCGCTGCCAGACGTCCGTTACACTTTGTTCCACACGTACACGAAATGTTTTCTTGATTTATTTTCGCGAAGCACTGCGAATGATACCAAATATGCAACACTGAACAAATTCTAATGCCACTTGATACGACTTTGTCGCATAACTTGCACCTTATTGACGCTAAATACTCGCAATTTATGGACCGATTTACTACCGCATCTATATGCGTCACATCTTCTATGTGCCCATTAAGACAGTTCATAATGGGGGGTAACCTCCATAGTATACAGTCATTGTAAAGAAACTTCTAAAGAAACAGAGATTACTGCATAATAGGTATAAAACAAAGTGTAGGACTATAGACTGAGAGATGTTGAATGAAATGCATTTGGCTGTTACGAGAGCAATGGTTGATGCCTTCAATGACTATATTAGCAGAATACTGTCAAATGACATTTCACAAAATCCAAAGAAATTCTGGTCGTATATAAAGGCTATTAGTGGCACCTGAGTTAATGTCCAGTCCCTAGTGAATAAGAAAGGATTGAAATTGAGGGTAGCAAATCAAAAGCTGAAATGCTGAACTCCGTTTTCAAATGTCCATTTACAAAGGAAAACCCAGAAGAATTGGTCCAATTTAATCCTCGTACCACTGAAAAAATGAATAAATAAGTCAGTGGTGTTGAGAAACAGCTGAAATCGTTAAAATTCAGCAAAGCTCCAGGCCCCAACGGAATCCCTACAAGATTCTATACTGAATTCACGGCTGAGTTAGCCCCTCTCCTAACTATAATCTGTCATAGATCCCTCGAACAAAAAACCATGCCCAGTTCTTGGGAAAAGGCACAGATCACACCTGTCTACAAGAAGGGTGGTGGAAGGGATCCACAAAACTAGCATCCAATATCGCTGAGATCGATTTGTTGTAGAATCATAGAACATATTCTGATCTCAAACATGATGAGGCATCTTGAACAGAGTGACTACCTCAATGCCAACCAATATGGATTTCGAAAACATCGATCATGTGAAACCCAACTTCTTCTCTCACATGACGTAGTGAAAGCTTCACTTCATCGCAACTAGGTAGATGCAGTGTTTCTTGGTTTCCGAAAAGCATTTGGCTCATTACTGCACCTACGCTTATTGTCAAGAGTACGATCATATGGGTATCAACTGAAATATGTGACTGGATTGCGGACTTTGCGGGAGGGAGCACACAGCATGTTACGTTGGATGGAGAGTCAGCGTCATATGTAGGAGTAACCTGGGGTGTGACTCAGGGAAGTGTGTTGGGACCCTTGCTGTTCATGTTGTATGTTAATGACCTAGCAGACAATATTGATAGTAAAATCACGATTCTTGCGGATATTGCGGTATCTATAATCAAGTACTATCTGAGAGAAGCTGTATAAATATTCAGTCAGATCTTGATAAGATTTCAAAGTAGTACAAAGATTGGCAACTTGATTTAAATGTTCAGAAACGTTGGATGGACAGCCATCTTGTTGATGTGACAGGTTCCTCCTAGTCTGCAGAGGAAGGTCTTCTAGCATCCATGGAAGACGGTCACTTAGGAATCTGCAATACTTGTGCTCGTCTATGTTCCATCTATTAAACATGGGCCTGTGAGCTGATGATTCACTGTCCCACACCAAACGTTTACACTCCATGGATGCTGACACTCCGTCTGACGAACCAAACAGGGATTGTCAACAGACAAATAGCGTATGTTTCAGCGGTTTACCTGGCCATGATTGGTAATGTGGCTTCATCACTAAAGAAGATAGATGTTACATCTGGCGTATCCTTTCTTAATGCCCATGTACAGAAGTTAATATGGTTCTCATAATCGTTTCCATGCAGTTCTTGATGAAGACAGACGTGACAGGAATGAAATCTATGTTGATGGAGTACGCCCTTGTCTGACACATGCCACTTCCTCATGTTGTTGTCCAGGAGCCAGTGTGTGAATCAACTGCAACATTAGCAAGAAGATTAATTTCTCCCTCTTCTGTTGTCACTGTTTCCTTCTGTTACATTGCCTAGGTGTTACACCACGACTGGTTGAAGAGATTAATAAATAATTGTCGAGAGGGTTGACGTATATTCAGATATCTTGCCACATACCCCATAGCCGAATGAACTGCATTCTTCCTTCACTCTCCATACACTATGAGAAAAGCAGCTTTTCTACATTGGTAAATCCCATCTTCCACTCACTACCTACCGCCTGGACTGTCACACATTAACCGATTAGCAAGTCACAGTGCACTCGAGGAACACACAAGCACACTGTAACCAAACACAATAACATTATACCTAGCAACTACATAGGTTGAATGGCATAAATGTCAATGTGGAAATTTTCGAAGTACGATATCTCATAAATGACTCGCACTAGAATCCTGAAACAAACATCACTGAACTTCCAATTTACCCTAATTTTTTTCTTTTAATGTCCATAGGCATTGCTCTATTTAAAAAGTGTTTGTTTGCTCATAAAATACACTTTCTAAGTTTTATTGCAATCTATTTGTTCGCTGACAATAGAGTCCCTGACGACCTCCGTGTTCTGCGAAAACCGCACATCAATGGCACTTTCCATTTCTGCAATATTTGTGGTGCAAGTTTTAGCTGATACACCCTATGTAGTATGGTTACATTACACGAATGCAGTCATTCCTATTGTACAAAATAACAAACTGTAAGGCTATATGCTGCAAATATTTATGTGTGAAGTAGCATAATTGCTTGTGTTGGCACTACGTAACTGTGAAAGAAAATGTGATACAAGTTAGATGTCCACTACTCTCACTCAGACAGGAAAGCTTCTTGATTTTAAATTTAAAAAAACTCCAACTTATATGTGAATAATAGTATGGCAACTACTCATTTTCTACATCTACACTGTACTCTGCAAACCACTGCGCTGTGCATGGAAGAGGATATGTCCCTTTGTACCAGTTATTAGGGTTTTTCCAGTTCCATTCACATATGGTGCGCAGGAAGAATGACTGTTTGAATGTGTCTGTGAATGATGTAATTAACTTAATCTTATCCTCACAATCCATATGTGAGCGCTATCTAGGGAGTTGTGATGTATTTCTAGAGTGATCATTTAAAGCTGGTTTTTGAAACTTCGTAAATAGACTTTCTCAGGATAGTTTAAATCTATCTTCAAGGGTCTGCCAGTTTAGTTTCTTTAGCTTTTCTTTGACACTCCCCCACTTATCAAGTAAATCTGTGGTAATTCATGCTGCCCTTCTCAGTAAAAGTTTAATATTGCCTATTAATCTTATTTGGTATGGATTCAACACACTTGAGCAATATTCTACAACGGGACTCACCAGCGATTTGTATGAGTTGGCCAATTCCAGTTGTGACTCATTGATATTGTAACCATAAGATACTACGTTTTCTTGTTTTGTGAACTGCGCAGTTTTACATTTCTGAACAATTAAAGCAAGTTGCCAACCTTTGCACCAGTTTGAAATCTTATCAAGATCTGACTGAATATTTATGCAGCTTCTTTCACACAATACTTCATTACAGATAACTGCATCATTTGCAAAAGGTCTGCGGTTCCTTTTAATATTGTCTGCGAGGTCATTAATATTCATCACGAACAGAAAGGGTCCCTTTACATTTCCCTGGGGCGCACCCGAAATTACTTCTACATCTCATGATGACTTTTTGTCCAAAAAATGCTCAATCCAGTCACAAATTTCACTTTGCACCCCATATGATCGTACTTTTGACAACAAGTACAGATTGGGGCTGAGTCAAATACTTTTTGGAAATCAAGAAGTACTGCATCTACCTGACTGCCTTGATCGAAAGCTTTCAGTATGTGATATGAGGAACGGGCGAGTAAGGTTTCACAAGATCAATGTTTTCAGAATCCATGCTAGTTGGCATGGAGGAAGTCATCCTGTTCCAGTTATATCATTATGTTTGAGCTCAGAATATGTTATAAGATACTGCAACAAATCGATGTAAAGGATATTGGACGGTAGTTTTGTGGATAGCTTTTGCTACCTTTATTGTAAACAGGTGTAACCTGTGATTTCTCTCAGCTACTGAGCATGGTCTTTTGTTCGAGAGATCTATGATCGATTATATACTGAAGTGCTATATAGGCATGAGTATTCAAAAACAGAGGTATGTCGTTGTTGTTGTTGTCTTCAGTCCTGAGAGTGGTTTGATGCAGCTCTCCATGCGACTCTATCCTGTGCAAGCTGCTTCATCTTCCAGTACGTACTGCAGCCTACATCCTTCTGAATCTGCTTAGTGTATTCATCTCTTGGTCTCCCTCTATGATTTTTACCCTCCAGGCTGCCCTCCAATACTAAATTGGTGATCCCTTAATGCCTCAGAACATGTCCTACCAACCGATCCCTTCTTCTAGTCAAGTTGTGCCACAAACTAATCTTCTCCACAATTCAATTCAATACCTCCTCATCAGTTATGTGATCCACCCATCTAATCTTCAGCATTCTTCTGTAGCACCACATTTCGAAAGCTTCTATTCTCTTCTTGTCTAAACTATTTATCGTCCACGTTTCACTTCCATACATGACTACACTCCATACAAATACTTTCAGAAACGACTTCCCGACACTTAAATCTACACTCGATGTTAATAAATTTCTCTTCTTCAAAAACGCTTTCCTTGCCATTGCCAGTCTACATTTTATATCCTCTCTACTTCAACCATCATCAGTTATTTTGCTCCCCAAATAGCAAAACTCCTTTACTACTTTAAGTGTCTCAGTCCCTAATCTAATTCCCTCAGCATCACTCGACTTAACTCGACTACATTCCATTATCCTCGTTTTGCTTTCGTTGATGTTCATCTTATATCCTCCTTTCAAGACAATGTCCATTCTGTTCAACTGCTCTTCCAAGTCCCTTGCTGTCTCTGACAGAATTACAATGACATCGGCGAACCTTAAAGTTTTTATTTCTTCTTCATTGATTTTAATACCTACTCCGAATTTTTATTTTATTTCCTTTAGTGCTTGCTCAATATACAGATTGAATAACATCGGGGAGAGGCTACAACCCTGTCTCACTCCCTACCCAACCACTGCTTCCCTTTCATGTCCCCCGACTCTTATAACTGCCATCTGGTTTCTGTACAAATTGTAAACAGCCTTTCGCTCCCTGTATTTTACCCCTGCCACCTTCAGAATTGGAAAGAGAGTATTCCAGTCAACATTCTCAAAAGCTTTCTCTAAGTATACAAATGCTAGAAACGTAGGTTTGCCTTTTCTTAATCTAGCTTCTGAGATAAGTCGTAGGGTCAGTATTGCCTCACGTGTTCCAATATTTCTACGAAATCCAAACTGATCTTCGCCGAGGTCGGCTTCTACCAGTTTTTCCATTCGTCTGTAAGGAATTCGCGTTAGTATTTTGCAGCCGTGACTTATTAAACTGATAGTTCGGTAATTTTCACATCTGTCAACATGTGCTGTCTTTGGGATTGGAATTATAATATTCATCTTGAAGTCTGAACTATGTAAATAGGGAGAATACGGCGCTACAGTTGGCAGGTTATCGAGATTTGAGTGAGTTTGTACGTAGCATTATAGTCGGCGCGCTAGCGATGGGACACAGCATTTCCGAGGTAGCGATGAAGTGGGGATCTCGCGTATGATCATATCATACGTGTACCGTGAATATCAGGAACCCGGTAAAACATCAAATCTCTGACGTAGCTGCGGCAGGAAAAAGATCCTCAAGAACAGAACGATGACTGAAAAGAATCGTTCAACAAGACAGAAGTCAACCCTTCTACAAATTGCTGCAGATTTCAATGCTGGGCCATCAAGAAGTGTCAGTGACAAAGAACCACTCTTGTACCCTTGATGACTGCATAGTTTTACGCCTCACCTGGGCCCATAAACACTGACATTGGACTGTTGATAACTGGAGACATGTTGCCTGGTCGGACGAGTCTCATTTCAAATTGTATCAAGTGGATGGATGTGTATGGGTATGGAGACAACTTCACCAATCCGTGGACCGTGCATGTCAGCAGTGGACTGTTGAAGCTGGTGGAGGCTCTGTAATGGTGTGGGGAATGCGCAGTTGGAGCGATATGGGACCCCTGACACGTCTAGATACGACTCTGACAGGTAACGCGTATGTAAGCATCCTGTCTGATCACCTGCATCAATTCATGTCGATTGTGTATTCCGACGGACTTAGGCAATTCCAGCAAGACAAAAAAATGGTTCAAATGGCTCTGAGCACTATGGGACTTAACTTCTGTGGTCATCAGTCCCCTAGAACTTAGAACTACTTAAACCTAATTAACCTAAGGACATCACACACATCCATGCCAGAGGCAGGATTTGAACCTGCGACCGTAGCGGTCGCGCGGTTCCAGACTGTAGCGCCTAGAACCGCTCGGTCACTCCGGCCGACACCCCGCATGTCCAGAATTGTTACAGAGTGACTCCAGGAACACTCTCCTGAGTTTAAACACTTCCACTCCCGAGACATGACCATTATTGGGCATATCTGGCTGGCATGCCTTGCAACGTGCTGTTCAGAAGAAATCTCTACCCTCTCGTATTCTTCCACATTTATGGACAGCCCTGCAGGATTCATGGTGTCAGTTCCATCCATTACTACTTCAGACATTAGTCGAGTCCACACCAAGTCATGTTGCGGCACCTGTGTGTGCTCGCGGGGCCCCTACACGATATTAGGCAGGTGTAACAGTTTCTTTGGCTCTTCAGTGTAGTAAGAAGCAAATTTAATAGAGGAGCTGATTGTAATTCCATCGGGCCCTATAGCTGTGTCCAGTTTTAAGTATTTCAGTTTTTTCTCAACACATCTTTTCAGTGGTGTGGGGACTGAATTGGGGCAACTCTCCTGGGTTTTCCTCCGTAAAGGAGCATTTGAAAACGGAGCTAGCATTTCAGCTTTTGCTCTGCTACCCTCAATTTCAGTTCCTATCTCATTCGCGAGTGACTGGACAGTTACTCTAGAGCCACTAACCGCCTTTACGTACGACCAAAATTTTTTTGAGTTTTGTGAAGGTCATTGAAGGCTTCACGCATTGCTCTCTTGACAGTGAAATGCGTTTCATTCAGTATCTCTCTATCTATAGCCATATGTTCCTTTTTATACTTTATTTTGTACAACTATTACACAGTAGTTCTTTACAGTGATTCTACATCATGACATCATGGAGCGTATGAAATGTTCTGTTGAGTAAAAACCTATGCAGTGGATCGTCAATTATTCTTTTAACCTTGAGTTATAATTCCTCTACATGCTCCTGTCCTGTGTCGAAGGTTTTAATTTCCTCATTCACATATGGCTCTACTTCTTTTTTATCTAGTTTACTGAACATATACATCTATCTACTTGTTTTAACTGTCCTCTGTAATTTGGCAGTCATTGTTGCTGCAATCGCCTCGTAGGCACTAATAGCAGTTTCGATGTGGGAATCCTCAAAGAGGTCATATCTAACAGTTGCCATTAGATCTAAAATACTTCCGTTCTGAATAGGGTTCCGAACTATCTGCTCTGGGTAGTTTTCAGAGAAGGCATATAGTAATGTTTCTCAGAATGTCTTGATGTGCCGTAACTGATACCTTCAAAGCTATTAGTTATCTTGTTACAATGAATAAGAAACGGTAGTTTTTTGAACGGATCACTTTTCTGGATATTACTAAAGTCAGTCTGTGAAATTTTAAATCACTTAATTCTATTTAATTTCTCACTTCTCGGATTATGTATTAGAAAACATATATACCTAAAAAATATCACCATACTTAGACTACTTCCATTCTTTTATTACTTATGAGTATTTTAGCTCTACAGCGTCACAACATTTCTACACTGTACATTTCAAATGTTTATTGCTTATTTTTAGGAATAAACGTGGAATCTGCAGCTCAAAATAGCCCCTCGCAAGCGTAAACTAACTTCAGTAGCAAAAGAATACCGTGAAGATAATTGTGAAGGTATGTTAAAAATACAAGTTAGTTCTAGTTTTACTGCTTGTTCTCAATCTGGTGTAGTCAGTTCAGAAGATGGTATCATTGTGTTAAAATTTCTTCATTTACAACATCTGTAAAAAAGACAGTTTTAGTTTGTTGATAGAAGTAACGTAGTCAGTGCTGATCGATTTAATGAAACAAAGCATCCAAAGTGGACTGTTGTACAGGGTTTGCCACATACAACCAGTACGCCTCATGCCCAAGACTCAATTAACACTGAACTAACTAAAAAGAATTCATAATAAAAATAATTCATAATAAAAAAGAATTCATAATAATAACATTAAAAAACACATAGTCATCTGTTTGTAAGAGTTGCTGTAGTTAGTAGCCATGGGCATCCAGGCATCGCTGACTTTTTGTGATGACGTTACCAGCAACAAGCTGCAATTCAAATGGTTCAAATGGCTCTGAGCACTATGGGACTTAACGTCTAAGGTCATCAGTCCCCTAGACTTAGAACTACTTAAACCTAAGGACATCACATACATCCATGCCCGAGGCAGGATTTGAACCTGCGACTGTTGCAGCAGCGCGGTCCCAGGCTGAAGCGCCTAGAACCTCTCAGTCACATCAGCCGGCTCAAGCTGCAATTCTGCAGGCATGTTGTTGTTAATTTCTCTAGTAATGTTCCGTTTAAGATCGTCAGTTGTGGTAGGATTGTCAGTATACACTTTGCTTTTTAGTGTGCCCCATAAATAAAAATCAGACCGATGCTAAGTCTGGGGGCCTTTTGGTGCAGAAGCCTTCTACAGACAAGCCTGCCTGTAGGGAACACATTGGTGATGTGTGCCATGCTTTGGTTGGATGTGTGAGTGCTTGCTCCAGGTCCTTGTAACAGGTAACGATTCATGTTAGCAGCTGATTACAATAACTAACTCTTTTTCTCTAGCTTCTCGGCATTTCGTATCAGCTAATTGAAAAATGTATGCGTCCTTTTCGGATGTTCAAGAAGCGTGCTCTTCTGCCAACTGATTTCGATGTGATTCGAATTGATCGTGTATTGATCGCTCCTGCCTGACAGCAATAGTGGATAACTGCTAAGAGTCTCATGTACTTTTCGCACGCTTTATCGTGGCAGTTTTACGTGGAGGTTGTTTTGATTGCTGAAGTTACCAGTAGAGGTCGGGCCTGTCCCACAGCTTTTAAGCACTGCCAACTATTAACGAATGCCTCGTGTATTCTCCTCTTTTTTTTTTTTTTTTTTTTTTTCCTGCATTGCTTATGCTCGCGTCGTATTTTGAAATAAGGGAGGAAGACGTTACTCCAGTTCCATCACAGGATTCGTGGACGACTCCAGCGACCCCTAAAATGAAAGAGAGATTCATCGTATGAAGCGGTTCACGTGAAATGATACGTAACGTGCTGGAGAGCTGCAAGGTGGAAAAGGAAAGCAAAAGCTGCTACACCCTGTCACTGAGGCGCCTAAGAGAGTTGCCACTTATTCGGCAGAAGAATGCGAACATTAGATGGGATTGATGTGTTTGCAAGCTCTCATCCAGGCGAATCGCCTGGTATCCCAGGAAAGAAAAGTCAGTTTCAGTCCTAATTTGTACTGTATAAGTGTAAATGCTTCCAACTAGGCAAGTCTGGGTTGAAATTACTTCATTTTTATTTTGTTCCACTTAGGAAGAGACGCAGTGATATTCAAGAACAACTCGACGACTTCAGCAAAATTAGTTATAAGGAACACCATCGCGGAATTCTACACACAACAGAAAGTAATACCTAGCATGGCAAAACTTCTTCCAGTGCTGCGTGAGAAGGTAAATTGGAGATAGGGCAGTACCTGAGCGAAAACTTTACTTAAGTTGACGGGATTACTGTGGAAATTCGTAATGAACAAACGAAATCTCTTGCTAGAGCCTGGTGACATTGTTGTTTGGTGGTCTCGTTTCCTTGTGCATGAAGAGCATTAGGGAAGCACAACAAAATATTTTTTATCTTGATGAGTCGTGGATTGATAGCAATCTGACATGCTGCTGGCAGAGACCACAAAACGTATTGGGCGTAATGGCTGGCGAGTGTTGGCTCGAAAACCGGGTTTGTGAAGCAAGCGGAGCTAAAGTTGTCGGCGCAATAGACGGAAGGAGATTGTCATGGCCATATGAACTCCTAAAATTTCAAGAAGTAGTTTTCGGAGAAGGTGCTCCCAAATCTTCCGCCAAATTCTCTCATTTTTACGGACAATGCGTCATATCACTGTAGGCAGGTTGATAAAACACCATCAATATACTACCCAAGGGTGGTGATGTATAATCGATGCAAAAAAGAAAAGTTAAATGCAATGACAGCATGACAAAGGCCTGCTCTTGTGCAGGCGAATAGATCAAGTGAAAAGACGTACGTAGCAAACGAACTGGCTTACAGTGCAGGTCACATCGCCTACAACCGTAACATTGCGATCTGAACGCAGTTGAACTTGCATGGGCGAAAATTAAACGGTACGTGAGGGAGCCCAACGCCTCTGGCGACATGTCTGTAGCCAATCTCAAAAAACTGACAATGACTTTAATTCTGTCACTCCAAGCGACTGGGAAGGGTACTGCAGAAAAGTGCAAGAGATGGAGCATGACTACAGATGGCGCGGTGGTGTAACGGATATTGCAATTGACGACATTTTATGAGGGTCGTGCAATAAGTTCAAATGGTTCAAATGGAACTGAGCACTATGGGACTTAACTTCTGAGGTCATCAGTCCCCTAGAACTTAGAACTACTTAAACCTAACTAACGTAAGGGCATCACACACATCAATGCCCGAGGCAGGATTCGAACCTGCGACCGTAGTGGTCGCGCAGTTCCAGACTGTAGCGCCTAGAACCGCTCGGCCACTCCAGCCGGCGTGCAATAAGTAATTCCCCGCATTTTTTTCTCAGAACATATTTATTGTTAAGAGTCAGAATTTGGTGACAGTATAGGTCAACATGTCTTTTCCATGTCCTATTTTTCTACGTAGTCTCCATCACGTTCAATGGTTGTACGCCAACGTTGTGGAAGAGCATGTATTCCCTGCTGGTAAAAGCTCTTGCCCTGTAGGCGGAGCCATGTTTTCACTGTATGACTGACACTCTCGTCATCTTCAAAGTGTGTTCCCCGTAGAGAATCTCTCCGTCGGTCTCCAAAAGCTCCAGCAATTCAGATGAAATGGCCTTTCTTTGAATCTTGTGGTCCGCTGTGAACATTCGTGGAAACCATCGTGAGCACCTCTTTGAATATCCGAGAGTCTCGATCACTGCAGACGCGCTTACAATGCTGCCCGACGACTGTAGAGCCAGTGGTCGAGTTGTGATGCGCCGGTCGGCACGAATAATGGCATTCGCACGATTCAGCCTATCTGGAGCAGTGGCTGTGACAGGACGCCTCGAGCGTGGCTTATCTTGGAGATCTGTTCCTGCATTTTCTGAGGCTGTAACTTCCTTTACCCATGGCCTAACCGAACCCCTATCAACTGCAGCATAGACGTACGTTGCACACAAACGTCCATGGATGTTCAACATGGTTTCTTTTTCTGCACACAAGAATTCAATAACAGCACGTTGGTTGTAACGTGAGTCATATGTAGACGCCAATTGACCCTGTACTACCGCTCTGCCATCTGCCAGAGCGGTTTGAAACTTCACCGGCGCACAGAACAAACATCAAATGTGAAGCACCAGCAAAGAAGTTTGTCTATGTATATTAATGGCTTTATAAAAGAAATGTGGGACATTACTTATTGAACGACCCTCGTAATATGTGCTAATGACTCCAGTGAGGACTCATCTACGACAGACACAGCGGAAAATAAGAGCTCATCCCATACGGACACAGCAGGTAATGAATCTTCACGTACTGACACGAGAGTGACCGTGCAAGTGACTAAAACAAATCGTCAAGCTGTTTCATGCAGTATGTAAATGTCGTATGTACTGGATTACATTGCTTTTCTATCAGAAATTGTGTTTGTCTGTAATTTATGTTATTTATACCATTTCTGATAACTGTTACGCACTTTGTAGCGATAGATCTCTTCACTGGTTTCGGCATTCACCATCACCATTCTTCAGATCTGCTCTCACCGAATCGCGAAACATGTGTGCCTGCCTGCTCTGCGAGAGGGCGGCAGCGCATGTCCCACCGTACCTCTCTTCTTTCCTCTACGTACAGAGTCCTCGTTAGTTTACGCCCGCGGCCGGCTGCCACGATATACAGGGTGGTACATTGATCGTGACCGGGCCAAATATCTCACGAAATAAGTGTCAAACGAAAAAACTACAAAGAACGAAACTTGTCTAGCTTGAAGGGGGAAGCCAGATGGCGCTATGGTTGGCCCGCTGCCTTAGGTCAAACGGATATCAACTGCGTTTTTAAAAAAAAATAGGAACCCCCATTTTTTTATTACATATTCATGTAGTACGTAAAGAAATATGAACGTTTTAGTTGGACCACTTCTTTCGCTTTGTGACAGATGGCGCTGTAATGGTCACAAACATATGGCTCACAATTTTAGAAGAACAGTTGGTAACAGGTAGGTTTTTTAAATTAAAATACAGTACTTAGGTACGTTTGAACATTTTATTTCGGTTGTTCCAATGTGGTACATGTACCTTTGTGAACTTATCATTTCTGAGAACGCATGCTGTTACAGCGTGATTACCTGTAAATACCACATTAATGCAATAAATGCTCAAAATGATGTCCGTCAACCTCATTGCATTTGGCAATACGTGTAACGACATTCCTCTCAACGGCGAGTAGTTCGCCTTCCGTAATGTTCGCACATGCATTGACAATGCGCTGACGCATGTTGTCAGGCGTTGTCGGTGGATCACGATAGCAAATATCCTTCAACTTTCCCCACAGAAAGAAATCCGGAGACGTCAGGTCCGGTGAACGTGCGGGTCATGATATGGTGCTTCGACGACCAATCCACCTGTCATGAAATATGCTATTCAATATCGCTTCAACGCACGCGATCTATGTGCTGGACATCCATCATGTTGGAAGTACATCGCCATTCCGTCATGCAGTGAAACATCTTGTAGTAACATCAGTAGAACATTACGTAGGAAATCAGCATACATTGCACCATTTAGATTGCCATCGATAAAATGGGGGACAATTACCTTCCTCCCATAATGCCGCACCATACATTAACCCACCAAGGTCGCTGATGTTCAACTTGTCGTAGCCATCGTGGATTTTCCGTTGCCCAATAGTGCACATTATGCCGGTTTACGTTACCGCTGTTGGTGAATGACGCTTCGTCGCTAAATAGAACGCGTGCAAAAAATCTGTCATCGTCCCGCAATTTCTCTTGTGCCCAGTGGCAGAACTGTACACGACGTTCAAAGTCGTCTCCATGCAATTCTTGGTTGATAGAAATACGGTACGGGTGCAATCGACGTTGATGTAGCATTCTCAACACCGGCGTTTTTGAGATTCCCGATTCTCGCGCAATTTGTCTGCTACTGATGTGCGAATTAGCCGCGACAGCAGCTAAAACACCTACTTGGGCATCATCATTTGTTGCAGGTCGTGGTTGACGTTTCACATGTGGCTGAACACTTCCTGTTTCATTAAATAACATAACTATCCGACGAACTGTACGGATACTTGGAGGATGTCGTCCAAGATGCCGAGCAGCATACAAAGCACACGCCCGTTGGGCATTTTGATCACAATATCCATACATCAACACGATATCGACCTTTTCTGCAATTGGTAAACGGTGCATTTTAACACGGGAAATGTATCACGAAACAAATACTGGCGGAATGTTACGTGATACCACGTACTTATACGTTTGTGACTATTACACCGCCATTTATGACAAAGCGAAAAAAGTGGTCCAAGTAAAACATTCATATTTCTTTACGTACTACACTAATATGTAATAAAAAGGGGGGTTCCTGTTTAAAAAAACGCAGTTGATATCCGTCTGACCTATGGCAGCGCCATCTAGCGTGCCAACCATAGCGCCATCTGGTTTCCCCCTTCAAGCTAGACGAGTTTCGTTCTTTGTAGAGTTTTCATTTGATTCTTATTTCGTGAGATATTTGGCCCGGTCAGTATCAATGGACCACCCTGCATAGTGTCCGAGTAATATGCTGGAGTGTGCTAATTTTAGAACTGATGTTTCACTTTGTTGAAAGTTCTGTAATGCAATAAAATTCTGTTTACTTGCAAATTCAGACCACATCGCGTCCTGTTTCCTCGAAATATCGGTCAGCGCTGCAGACATTACCGCCTGAGCTTCCGAAATTTCACCTACACTCTTCAATAAAACAGGCATCTTAGAACAAATCAGTTATAATTTTTTAAACAGCGCTGTTGACTGATTCCCTTGAGCGGTGGGTCCTTCCCCTTCAGAGGTAAATTCGATTATATTATCTTCGGGAGGATTCATGTCTAACATTTGCGCTCTTGATTTTACCATAACCTGAAGTTAAAAAAATAAAAGAATTGCATTTCTCTCCTATTAGAATAACTAATTATAGCGCTTAATACATTGTTTATTAACTTACAACAATGATGGTTGCATTATAATTGGGTGTATAAGAAAATAGTCTGCTGGAATCAAATTTCATTGCTGTGCGGATGCATAGGTTCCACTTTTCAAAATTTGTAACTACCGCATGAAACTGCTATAAGACTACTATGCTGTATTCTGAGCTATTCTAATCGAGTACTTGGCACAAATAAGCCAGTATGGAAATACGTAAATTGTGATTTGCGGTTTCTGCTCAAATGACAAAAATCTGTCTCCTCTTGGGTTCCCATTCTTTAAATTAATCTTTCTGCCTTCAAAGGTTTGCTTTTTCCACTGAGATTTCGTTAGTATGTGATTCCCAAAACATGAAATATTGCACCACTTTAGCTTCAAAATCCTTTGATATGCTTTAATAGTTACAATGTGTATTGTATTCGGAGAGTAAAATAGATACGTTAGTCATAAAATGTCAACAATGACATTTTTTTTTTTTTTTTTTTTTTTAAATGGACTTGCAGTCCAGGGTGGAAGTCGCTGAAGCTATTATTTTGTTCTTCAGGTATGTCACCTGCGAGAATGGTGATGACACTTTCCTTCACAAATCCCCACAGGAACAATCACATTAGGCTATATCTGGAGATCTGGAAGGTCAATGATGTAGTGCAGTGTCTTGGCATCCTGTTCGCCCTATCCAGCACTGAAGCAGTGTGTCATTGATTAGATTAGATTAGATTAGATTAGTTTTTCGTTCCGTAGATCCGTGCTGAGGAGATCCTTGTGGATGTGGAACATGTCAATTTATTTTTTTTAAAGCTGAAATAACAATACTAATAGTATGAATATATACAATACATCATTTGTTTCTATTAAAAAATTCGTCAATGGAGTAGAAGTAGTTGGCCACTAGTAAGTCTTTCAGGCTCCTTTTAAACTGATCTTTATTTGTAACTAAATTTTCTATGTTTACTGGCAAATTATTGAAGATGTGTGTTCCTGAGTAGTGGACCCCTTTTTGAACTAAAGTAAGTGCTTTTAAGTCCTTGTGCAGATCATTTTTGTTCCTGGTATTGTATGTCTGAACTGAGCTGTTTGTTGGAAAAAGAGATATATTATTTAGAACAAATTTCATTAATGAGTAAATATACTGAGAGGCAGTAGTTAGTATACCCAGTTCTTTGAAGAGGTTTCTACAGGACGTCCGTGAATTTACTCCACAAATAATACGTATTACACGCTTTTGGACTCTGATAACTTTTGTTTGACTTGAAGAGTTACCCCAAAATATTATACCATATGACATTATGGAATGAAAGTAGGCAAAGTATGCAAGCTTTTTCATTTTTATGTCGCCTATGTCTGCTAACACTCGAATTGCAAATACAGATTTGTTAAGGCGTTTCTGCAGTTCTGTGGTGTGCTCTTCCCAACTGAATTTATTATCAAGTTGTAATCCCAGGAATTTAAGACTGTCAACCTCTTCTATCTGCTCTTCTTCGCATTTTATGCATATGCTGGGTGGAAATCTCTTACAGGTTCTGAATTGCATATAGTGAGTCTTTTCGAAGTTTAATGTCAGTGAGTTGGCTTTAAACCATTTATTAATATCCATGAAAATATCATTAACAGATCTTTCTAGAACTACACTCGACATTCTATTTATTGCAATACTTGTGTCAGCTGCAAACAAAACGAACTCTGCTTCTGGCAGTGTAACTGATGAGAGATCATTAATGTATACAAGAAAAAGCAATGGCCCTAAGGTCGATCCTTGTGGGACACCACATGTAATTTCTTCCCATTCTGATGATGACTGATGACTTAATTCACTAGTCCCTTGCACTGACACCCTTTGTTTCCTGTTAGTGAGGTATGACTTGAACCACTTTGCAGCACTGCCCGTGACACCATAGAATTCTAATTTACTTAAAAGGATGTTGTGGTTCACACAATCAACTGCCTTTGACAAACCACAGAAAATACCTGCTGCTTGTAATTTGTTATTTAATGAATTAAGGGTTCTCGATATGAGAACCCTTCAGAAATCCAAACTGTGTCATTGAGAATTGTCGTACAGTGTTAACGCCAGTGTGGTGAACTTCCATCCTGTTGGGCTACGAAGAAGTTGTGAGATTTCTCCTCGGCTTGTGGCAAAAGCCAAGTCTCGCCGAGCGAGGTGGCGCAGTGGTTAGCACACTGGACTCGCATTCGGGAGGACGACGGTTCAATCCCGTCTCCGGCCATCCTGATTTAGGTTTTCCGTGATTTCCCTAAATCGCTTCAGGCAAATGCCGGGATGGTTCCTTTGAAAGGGCACGGCCGATTTCCTTCCCCATCCTTCTCTCACCCGAGCTTGCGCTCCGTCTCTAATGACCTCGTTGTAGACGGGACGTTAAACACTAATCTCCTCCTCCTCCTCCTCCTCCTCCTCCTCCAAGTCGGCAGCCTGCAAAGATAGTTCATTCCAGTCACTGTCCTTTCCTCTAAATAAGAAAGAGCCATAAACATTTGCTTAAGAAATCGTTCAAAAAACATTCATTGCAGACGAATTTCTTTCAGCCTCAACGATTACACGAGGATTCTCAAGTCCCCGTGTGCAGATACACTGTCAGTTCATTTTACTGTTAATATGAAATGTCGCTTCGTCATTGCAAACTAATCGTGATAACAATATAGTGTGTTCCGTGTTCTCCATCTCAGCACTGCTGAAGCCAACACATTATCTCTTATCACCAAACTGAAGAATTTGCAGTAATTGTAGTTTGTGCAGTTCATAGATAAAAAAATGCCTTAACGCCTGGCCAGACAGAATCCGGCCTGCCGCTGCGACGGACGGCGCAGCGGAAGGCCGGGCCAGTCAGCGGCCAGGGACGCCACACACGCAACGGCCGGCCGGCCGCAGCGACTCTTGATGCGTCAGCTGTTATACACTGTGGAAAGGGCCGAACCCCAATATTGAGCTTGCATGCATAGCGCGATTGTCTTGGCGCGATACGAAATGGCTCGAAGAAGTGATGTTGGGTGCACGACAGTAATAGCAAGAGAGAAAGCTTAGGAGAATACCATCGACTGTGTATTGATCTAGAGCAGGCTGTTCCAACCAAGCTCCAGGTAGCCGGAGCGCTCCGGAGCGCTCACTATGGCAGCTCGGAGTCCGTGTGGAAGGGGAAAGCGAACTCACTGCCCCCTGGCCGCATGCAGCCGCAACTGACGCAATAACCCGTGTTCAATGACAACTATGACTAGCCGCGGGAGCCCTGTACCCCTATTGGAGGATACCTTTCTATTCATTGAGAGGGATGGTCGTCCGCAGTGTCTTGTATGTCATAAAGTATTTAATTCTGCGAAGAGGCACAATATACAACGACATTATACACGTCTTCACGCAGTGCACTACGATCAGCTAGAAGGCGTTGTACGCAAAGAATTGGTAGCCAGGCTTAAGAACGACATACCAGGAGACGTAAGTTTAAAAACGGTTTCGTAATACGGAGGTTATCAAAACATGCAACATAGTTCGTGTTCTGTAATACGTTTATAATTTTCAGGTGAATGAGAGCGGAGAAAACACTACTGAATCTGCAATTCGAGCAAGCTACAGGGTCGCTCACATCATTGCGACGGGTGGCAAGCCGTTTTCGGTGGGACCACTCGTAAAATCGTGCATGGTAGCAGTTGCAGAATGTTTCCAAGGGAGGTGAAGGCAACTGAAGGGGTTTGCATGTCGAAACAAACAATGTCTCGTCGAATCCTGGACATGGCAGCGGATTTAGAGACACAGCTCAGGAAAAAGGCGGAGAGCTTTGTTGCATTTTCGCTAGCGCTTGACGAAAGCACCGACATATCGGACTGTGCTCAGCTTGCAGTCTTTGTGCGTGGTGTCGACATGGAGCTGCAAGTAACTGAGAAACTCTTGGATGTGGTACCACTCGATTAGACCGCAACAGGAAGCTGTTTGCGAATCAGTGGACAATATGAATTTGTCGTGAGTTACGCTCCATTCTGTAGCGACAGACGGTGCACCACAAATTATCGGGCGTCACCAAAGTTTTGCTTCTCGTTTGAAAAATAAACTCAGGAGCGAATTCGGGAAAGACATTTTGACTTTTCATTGTTTTATTCATCAAGTGGCACTGTGTGCTGAAACAGTAAAACTAGGTGGCCTAATGAATGATGTCGTGAAGTGTGTGAATTTTGTGCGGCGTCACAGTATGAATCATCGCCAATTCAAAGGATTCCTGAAAGATATGGAAGCGGAGTATGGGGATATACCTTACCACAGTACAGTTCGTTGGCTGAGTCGGGGAAAAATTCTTGATGTTTTCTTTGCCATTCGTGAGGAAATATCCCTTTTTCTCGAACTTGAAAGGGGAAGAAATGCGTTGTCGGAAAGATATAAAATGGATGTCAGACCTGGCGTTCCTAGCTGACATAACTATGCAGCTGAATAATTTAAATCTGTCATTACTGGGCAAAGGGCAGCTAACTGTTGACATGCACGACCAGATCAAAGCGTTCATGGAAAAGTTACGTTTATTTGAGAGGCAGATGGTTCAAATGGCTCTGAGCACTATGGGACTCAACTGCTGAGGTCATTAGTCCCCTAGAACTTAGAACTAGTTAAACCTAACTAACCTAAGGACATCACAAACATCCATGCCCGAGGCAGGATTCGAACCTGCGACCGGAGCGGTCTTGCGGTTCCAGACTGCAGCGCCTTTAACCGCACGGCCACTTTGGCCTGAGAGGCAGATGAGTAATGGACATTTAACGTTCTTCAATCGTCTTGCTTCTTTAAAATTACCTGAAGGTACGACTTTCGGCGATTACCAAGCAAAGTTAAAGCAGCTCATCACGTCGTTTGAAACACGATTCCGAGACCTCACTAGTTTGGAAATGGAAATTAAGGTGCTCAGCACTCTTTTTTAGTTTCCCCCGATGACTTGTCATCGTCACTACAATTGGAGATTATTGATTTGCAAAATTCAACTTTGTTGAAAGAGAGGTACTACAACACATTGGATTTGTCACGATGGTATCGTTCATTACAGCAAAAAAACATTTCCCAAGCTTCACAACAATGCCGCTCAGGTCATGTGCATGTTTGGATCTACGTATTGTTGTGAGCAGCTTTTCTCAGCAAAGAAAAGAGTAAAAAGTTAGCAACGATCGTTTCATCAGGATGCAACAATGAAGGCCATCCTCCGCATTTACGATGCGAGCACTTTGACGCCTGATATTTCTGACCTTGTAATGAAAAGAAAGTGTCAAGCTACAGAGGCCCAATAAATTTAGTACGCAATTTCTTGTGAAACAATTGTTTCTTATTTATTTCCTGAGCATCGTATTTCCTGGTGCAGCATGTCACCACGTCTTAGCAGCTAAGAGTATGAGATTGTCGATCTTGTAAGATGCAGATGGCACATCAAAACGCTTGCCTTGCCGCCTGCCTCAGCCAACCGCGCCATGTGCCGGCCTGCTGGAATGGTCACAGCGAGCGACACGGCTCACTGGAGCAGGGAGCGCTCCGCGCCTCACAACGGAGCTGACGAGCTGGAACAGCCTGATCTAGAGTCTGACGAAGATAGGTTCTTCAAATATTTTCGTATGTCGCGAGAATGTTTCGAGGAACTGCATCGCCTGATAAAAAGGTAGCACCGTGAAGTGCACAACGAACTGGAGAAAGCCAATTGATACAAGGCACAGACTAGCCAAGTTTTACGATTTGTGGGCTCTTTGTGCTTCAGACAGAAGTCATATAATTTATTTCATTTCAGTTTTGCTGTATCATATGAAAGATTCGGCGGAAGAAAGTGCTATCCCACAACGTAGTTACGATTGGAGTGATAAATTTATCTGCAATGTTTACGAATACAGCAAACGATAGTAACATCTGGTTCCGTATGTCCCGCTAGAGAGAACTTTCTACTTGATAGATTGTTTTGTTTCATTTTATTCATAACATTGTAACTGAATTTAAACAAACGTATCTTTGGTCGTTAACTTATCTATTCGTTCTATCGGCATAATTTATTTTGTGAAACAAGTGTGCCAGGCAATATGGACTGTTCTACAACCCAAGTATTTACCTACACCTACAACAGAGATGTGGAAGAAATCTGAAGAAGAATTTCTAGATCTTAGGGGGATTCTGAACTGCCTTGGAAGCATAGACGGAAAGCATATCAGGTTAAAATGCCCGAAGGATAGTGGATCCCAGTTCTTCTGTTACAAACAGTTCTTTTCGCTGGTTCTCCTGGCGATCGTTGATCCATACTACGAGTTTACAGTAGTTGATATTGGAAATTATGGACGTCACAGCGACAATACTATTTCTGAGAATTCAGCTTTCTATCAAGAGTATATCGAGGGCAAAAGTATTCTACCTCCAAATAAGGATCGCGTGTAGCATACAAAAAGTTGTATTGTCTCACCTCCTCTGTAAGTCTTTCTGCGTCCATGATGCATGCACTACGAACTGCAAGACAAAAACCGCCTCACGCCGCTGCTTCCAGTGTGACCACAAAGCAGCAGAGTGCGCCAACAGAGGCAAGCAGCCGCTCCGGCTTGCGGCGAATCTGTAATCTGTGACAAGCCGGCGGCGGCCGGTGCGGCAGGCCTCGTGCCGGTGCGTCAGAGCCGCACTCTGTGTGACCGCCGCCATACAGTAACGAGCCATTCAACAGTGCGGCCTGCCGGGTGCAGTTCAAGGCCACAGGCCGGACGGCCAGGCCGTATTCTGTCTGGCCAGGCCTTTAGGCCTTGCCAGTCATACGAGGAATTGCAAATTCGCTTCTTGCGCACGCGTAGACTTTCTTGAACTACGCATAAAAGTTTGTCGAATTCTTTCCACCACTTCATCAGAAGTGCATGGTAGATCTAGACTCCATCTTTGAGTAAACATCATGTCTCGTCACACTGACGATGTCAATGTCGAAGTTTTTCGCCAGAGGAGGATCAGTCCCCAAACGTCGATGAAACCCATGCTCGACATTAACCAGTGGCTTACTCTTGTTAAATTGAAGTAAACAAAACACCTTCTGTTCAGGACGCCATAGTGGTTCAGTCTAACTGAGCAGACGCATGCAATGGCATGTTGCTGCCATCTCTAAAACTCTGGGCCATGCTATTCAATAAATACACATTTCCTGTCTGACATAGCCCCTATTTCATAATTTGTACACTCTATAATCAGATCATTCTTTTTACCGCTTGTTGTAGCTGGTGGTATCTGGGATAAAACAATTTACTTTTATTGTAAACAAGAATTCACTTTAATTTATGACGTGACAGGTTCGAATTCACGACAGGCCTTGTTGTCTAGCGCAAAATGTGTGTCTGTATACCGAGAAACGCAGGGTCGAATGTCCGTCGGACCATAAATTTTTCAGTCTTTGTTTTAACGTAGCCTTCACCTCTCAATGATTTGAGGAGTCGCCAGAGACAGCTCATGTTCGGGTTCCACATTACTGCAAGCACCCTTTCTCTGGTTGGATGATTGGGACAGGTTAGGGACACGCAACTCATCAAAGCGGCATACAATTGAAGGACTTACACCAGTCCATTGAGCCACGCTAAAGAATTATTATTACTATTGTTACTAAACCAGCCAAACAGAAACTTACAGTGTTCCATTCTTGCTGAAATCTCTCGGTAAATGATGAAAATTACGACTTTAATATTATAGATGAATATTAATGGTCAAATTTTAATTTAAATTACGAACACAGCCTTATATATTTGAACTAAGTATCTCATTTACTGCCTTATCAGAATATAATAGCAGTACCTTTTGATAATTACCAGTCAGGATGAAGAATAGGGAGTCGAAAATGGCTGTTCATCATTTTTATTATTTCTTTACACCAGCTGATAGAACAGAAAACCGATACGGACTTTCAAAGTTCCTCTGGATTCTTACGTGAACATTAGCGGAGATGAAAACATTGCAGTGTACATGATCTCAATATGATGCATTACACACTTGCATCACATTTGGCATGACTGATACTGTGTTGACATAAGTTTTTTATTGTTTGGACTGATTCTTACATGGAACGAAATTGAATATCTAATACTAACAACCTACCACAACTACATGAAGATGCAGGTAACAACAGCACTTATAGAATAAAAAAGCAAGAGGAAGGCATCTGTTTCTTTCATCAAAATATAAGAGGCCTCTTAAGCAAAACAGATCAACTACTTAATAACATGGATTGTATAAATAATTTTCAGATTTTGTGCTTAGTTGAGCATTATGTTACTGATAAATGTGCCTTGCCATCTATAGTAAGTTATAGTTTAATAGCATACTACTGTAGGGAAGGTAAAGACAAAGGTAGAGTAACAATTTATGTTAAGGATAGTGTAGCTATAGATATTAAGGAACAACAATGTGAGGCATGTGCAACTGAAATAATAACTAATTTCTACACAATAATAGTGCTGGCCGTCTACAGGGCGCCTTCAGGTGACATAAAAATTTTTCTATATATAATGGAACTCCTGCTCTCAGGGTTACATGCAAAAGCAAAGGATATTGTAGTTTTAGGTGATTTCAATATAAACTTTTTGACAGAAAATAAGAATAAAATTGAGTTTGAGATTGTGATGACCTTATATAATCTGATATCAGTAATAATCTTTCCAATAATAATTACATCTGAGTCCCAAACTATGATAGACAACATTTTTAAGAATTATACAGTCAGTCAGGTTATAAGTGGGCTTTCAGATCATGATGGACAAATTCTCACGCTTTATGATGGTAATCTGTTTAAAAACAATCTCCTCAATAGAAGTTAGTAAGAGTAATGAACAAAGAGGCAAAAGGAACTTTCAACCATAGGTTTCAGCAAATGGATTGGTCTTCAGTATGTAGCCTTGATAATATTGATACTAAATTTAACTGTTTTATAAATGAATTCGGGCACCTTTGAAGAAATATTTTCAAAGAAATGGGTCATAAACAGCGCTTCCAATTCTGTAAGTAAGCCTTAGATTACAAAAGATATAAAATAGTCATGTAAAACCAATAGGGGAACTTACGCTGCAGTAATATTATCTAAAATGTAGAAAAATGGAGACACAATGAATTATACTGAAAAATTTTAATGAAAGTAATTCAGAAATCAAAATCCCTTTATTATGTGAAGAAAATAGATACTTCTAATAATAAAATAAAAAGAATTTGGAGCAAAAAGAAGATGTAAATTAAATCATATATGAAGGTACCCTAGTGGATAACCCAAAAGGTGTGGATGAGATTTTTAATAAACACTTCCTATCAGTACCTCAACAGATTGGTTGCAAGCTCTGTGTTGATGAAGCCATAACTCTTTGTCAAGCTGTATATTCAAACACAGTTCCAGAAATGCACCTAAATCCTGTTACTGTAGATGAAATTTAAAAAATCTTCATGTCTCTAAAAAGTAAGAACTCTGCAGGGGTTGATAATATTTGTAATAATTTATTGAAATATTCTTGTGTGTGGATAAGGGACATTCTCTGTCATATTTTCAATGCTTCCCTTCAAAAAGGTGTTGCTCCAAGTAGTCTTGAGTATGCCATTGTGAAGCCCCTGTACAAAAAGGGTAATAAAACTGAAATAACTAACTATTGACATATCTCTTTGCTGATAGCTTTATCTAAAATTCCAGAAAAGCTAATACATGTAAGAATTACTGATCATTTCATGAAGAATGGAGTTCCCAGCAAGAGCCAATTTGGTTTTCAAAAGGACCATTCATGAGAAGATACAATCTGTGCACTTGCAAATGAAGCCCTAGAAACTCTTAATGAGAAAATGCTAGCACTTTGTGTCTTCTGTGATTTGTCTAAAGCGTTTGACTGTGTTGATCACCAGATTCTCTTGCAAAAAGCAAAATGAGTAGGAATAAGTGGTATTGCAGGTAACTGGCTACAGTCGCATCTCCAAAACGGAAAACAAAAAGTTACCTTAAATAGCTCAGGTGGAGTATGTGATGTTTCTGCAAAATCTGAATGGAGTTCCATTACACGTGGAGTGCCTCAGGGCTCAATTCTTGGGCCACTATTATTCTTGGTTTTTATAAATGATCTACCATCATGTACAAGCCTGCTGTGTAAATTTACTTTATTTGTTGAGGATACCACAACTTTTATAAGCACTAGAACATGTAGTAATCCTGAGGAATTCATTTATCACATATTCTCAGATGTGGTTAATGTGTTCAAGATGAATGGTCTCTCATTAAATTCCAGTAAGACCAGTTTTATTCAGTTCTGTACAAAAACAGAAAAAAGGAGAGAGATAAGGGTGATGTGGTAGTTAGCCAGTAGAAAAAACGGAAACTACAAAATTTCTTGCAGCACACATTGACAAAAAAATGAATGGTCTTCACATATTATAGATCTCTGTTAAGAGGCTTAGCTCTACTACGTATCCTTTACAGGTTGTCACTACATGTGTGAGACCTAACATTGCAAACATGGTATACTATGGCTATTTTCACCCACCCATTGAATATGGCATTATTTTTTGGGACAACCAGCCATTAACAAGGAAAGTGTTCGTTGCTCAGAAGCGAGCTTTATGAGTTATATGTGGATTGCACCCAAGAGGCTCATGTAGAAATAGCTTTCGAAAACACAAAATATACACAACTACATGCCAATATATTTTTTTCTCTGATGTGTCTTGTCTGTAAAAATATAGAGATGTTTCAACGAAACAGTAATTATCATGAGCATGGCACTTGGATCAAGAATGACATACACAGCGAGTATAGAAATCTGAGCTTGTTGCAAAAGGATGTCCACTATACTGGAGCAAAACTCTTCACTGCTCTTCCTCCTGAAATAAAGACAGAGATTCATAGCAAGAGAAAGTTTAAGAAAACATTAAAGGTATTTCTGCTAGAAAAAGCTTTTTACAGTCTAGATGATTTTTTTAAATAAATAAGCTGTAAAATTTTAATATTATATAACACAAGTTGACATAATGCCACTAAGAATGTTAATTAACTTGAGCTCTCTATCCGTTTGTGGTCTGTATCTGTTTTTTCTATAGTTCTTTAATGATTCTAAGAAAATATGCATCGAATTTTTTCTGTATTGCTACTCAAAGAAATTACTGTGTAACTTTTTATATAATTATGTACTCAAATGTCTAAACATGCTATAAGATTATCATATAGAATTTGTAAAAACTGACTCACTGCACGTCATTGTGAACCCAGCACACTTGGACCTATAGAACACAAAATAAAATCAATCAGTCAGTCAGTGTAACATTAATACCCACCTGTATGTTTTCAGTTGACACCATGTGTATTACTACAGAAATCACAAGCTCTGGCGTCACATTAGTTGTGAATGTGAACCCAGCATTAATGCCACTCCCTGTCATCTATTGATTACTGCATTCATATGCAACACAAATTTTAGTCAGTTTTGTTGAACGATAAGGCAGAATCCGACATAATCGCTCTAAAGTCACAAGCAGAGAAATTACAAACAACTACGAATGCTCATCACTAAAGCCAGGTTAATACACTCATCTAATGTGGTGCCACAGCTTGTGGCTTTCTGTAGTGGCATAATGAGCTAACTTTCACCCAGAACGCCACAAATTCTACGTTGTTGCACAGCTTTCAATATGGCGTCAGTTGAAATAAAATGTGCGTGTATAAATATTATAGTGCAGGTTATGGCCTGAGCTGTGACAAGAGTTAAATACAAGAAAGACGAAACCCGAACGTTCCATCCGAAAACAGATATCACACAGGGGTAAATCAGGGGCCACTCATTTACAAAGAAACACTGCCTGCTGAGTCAGATTAGCAGATACTTGGCTTATAAATATCATCTGCAGGACCACCACACTATCAAGATTTTAGAATATTGTTATATTGTTGATATAATATATAATATACAGATAATATTTCTTTATAGTAGAATTAACATTTGGAGACGAAAATGGTGTCTGCAGTGGCAAACTAACCAACAGTTGGCATGTAAATACCATCTGCAGACATGCCACTTTTCCAGAATTTTAGAATCTTGTTGTATTTGTTGATGTAGGCATTTCGAATAACTAATTGTTACAGTAACAGCTGTCACATCATACTCTGGAGCTATTTCCTGGATATAATCCACAATATATAGAATGTTTGGTCTCACAAACCCTGAAGTTTATATGACTCGCTTTTTTTCCATATATTAAGTTTATTTATTTACATATCCAGAAATCTCTTAAGATTGTGGGATATTTCATTGGTTTCACACACACACACACACACACACACACACACACTGCTGCTGCTGCTGCTGTTGCAGAAAATCAAAGATAGGTGGCTGTTCTTGTAGTTCCAGAAACTGCACTTTTTGGAGAAATAAAATAAAACACCCTCAAATCGAATGGAGTACAGCTGCAGTTACTCTACGATAACTGCGACAGAAGCTTCTGTTTCGAAATACTGCCCCCAGGGAGCAGTGGTGGCAGGAAAGTGGCTTAAGAAAGTACAAGCAAGCTGAACTTTTTGTGGCGTGACAAAAGTTGCGTCTCTTAAGTTGCGCCACTGAAAACTGAGAGTTCACACAGGGAAATTCATTGCAACTGCAATATGCCACTAGTTGTGGCGACACTTTTGTTGCGTGTGTGAACCCAGCTTAATATGGCTTCGCCAACAAAGACCGTCGTAGTTTCCTTGACAAAGGTAACCTTTGAGTAGTCTCTATAGTTTAGTGATAAACTATCAGCTAAGGAGCGAGTGAGCGAGCTAACTGTAGTAGGAAGATGTCCTACAGGCAACAACATGTAGAAGTCCACTCTTATGAGAACGAATGAATGTTTTTGAAACATCAGTAAGAATATCACTTAAGACTATTTATTAGTTCTAATTGGGCAATTAGTTACTTCCATAGGATGAGTAGCACAACTAATCTTTCATGTTAACCTACTGTAGTTTTAATGGTAAACATCTGTCAATAAAATAACCTTCCGTCACACAGCGGGTCAGTATACACAGAGAGCGCCCTTTTCCAGACCAAATCACCACGAGACTCCTTCGTTAGGCGGAGAAAATTAAATCCTCGAGTAACAAGATGGATAAAGGTTGCTAATACTATTAGTCCTTCACCCGAAAACCAGTGTAGGCACAACTCTTTGGAGCACTTTATCAGTGGACCGATGTAAGGATATTGAATCTATTAGGTGTAATTGGATGCGCGTGGAGTTTTAGCAGCGAGGGTTTTGGGGCGAAATCTGCTGCTCAGCTGCCGCACTTCGTCAAAGGCGAGTGGGGAAGCAAAAAGGGAGAGACTTTTGCCGCACTTTGCGCTGTACGGCGCTTTTAAATCTAGCTAAAGGCGGCGCTGCGGCCGGGAAATGAGTTTCTTCCTTTCGCCGGTTCTGAAATAGCAGCGCCAGGCAGACAGCTGCAATATCTAGCGGCGAACATCTTCCATGCTAAACACACACCTGCGACCCCATGATTCAGCCTCTGGCAGTAGCACGTACGCTCTCTCTATGTGCCCAACGTCTTACCCACTTCTCCTACTTTCACTTCAAACTCTTCCAAAAGCTGGCAAGTTAACCTATAACTACATCTACATGGATACTCTGCAAATCACACTTAAGTGCCAGGCAGAGAGTTCATCGAACAACCTTCGCAATAATTCTCTGTTATTCCAATTTCGAACAGCACACGGTAAAGCCGAACCTAAACCTTTCCGTGCGAGCTCTTATTTCTCTTATTTTATTACGATGGTCGCTTCTCCCTATGTAGGCTGGCGTCAACAAAATAGTTTCGCATTCGCAGGAGAAAGTTGATGACCAAAATTTCGTGAGAAGATTCCACCACACCAAAAAAGCCTTTGTTTTAAGATGTCCACCCCAAATCCTGTATCTTGTCAGTGACACTCTCACCCCTATTTCTTGATAATACAAAAAGTGCTGCTCTTCTTTGAATTTTCTCAATGCATTCCATTAATCTCATCTGGCAAGGATCCCACATTGCGCAGTGGTACTCCAAAAGAGGACAGGCAAGCGTAGTGTAGGCAATCTCTTTAGTAGATTTGTTACATCTTCTAAGGGTCCTGCCAATAAAACGCAGCTTTGGTTAGCCTTTCCCACAACATTTTCTATGTGTTCCTTCCAGTTTAAGTTGTTCGTAATTGTAATTCCTAGGTATTTAGTTGAAATTACGGCCTTTAAATTTGACTGATTTACCGTGTAACCGAAGTTTAACGGATTGCTTTTAGCCCTCATATGAATGACCTCACACTTTTCATTATTTAAGGTCAATTGCCAATTTTCGCACCATTGAGATATTTTATCTAGGCTAAATCGTTTTGCAATTTGTTTTGATCTTCTGATGACTTTACTGACGATAAACTATACCATAATCTGCAAACAATCAAACAAGGCTGCACAGATTGTCTCCTAAATCGTTTATATACACTGCCCTGGGGAACGCCAGAAATAGCTTCAGTTTTACTCGATGACTTTCCGTCAATTACTACGAACTGTGACCTCACTGACAGGAAATCACAAATCCATTTTTCTCTGTTACCAGTGATGAAAAGAAGACTTGGGAAAGACGAAGGTCAACCTATTTCTTTCCATCAGTATGAGGCATTTACGACGTGCTGCCCAAAAATCCGTAAATCTGAATGTTGCTCTCAAACAATCAGCAGAATAAACTTCCGCCGCTAGTCGGCCCTTTCAACTAGGGACGGGGGATTATGGCTTCTATATAATCAGCACTATACACTTCCGCCGCTAGTTGTGCCTTTCAACTAGGGTTGGGGATTATGACTAAGAGTCGGTTAACTGGTCTTTCCTATTATTTAAATGAATCGATCAGTTATATCGGTTAACTGTATTAATGTTCGATTACTTGATAAATTATTATGTAACTTCTTTATTTTAGGTCTATAAAGCATTCTCCTAAAAATATATTTTTATGATAAAAAGGTTTGTTCTACAAGAAATAAAGTGTTGTTACCACACATACAATTCTCTTTTTGTAACTGACAATACTTGCTCAGTTTTGTGAAACATATACGAGTAATTACCACTGTCAATTTTCAGCAGAAATATATACCAATTAACATTTATTAGTAAAGCTAATTTATGTTGCTGTTTCTAACGCAGAAACTGTATTGAATATGCTTGGAAGCAACATACTTTCCCGCGAAGTGAACTGAGGAACATTAATTTATGCAATCTGTTGCTTCCGAGTCTAGAATGGCAAGCTGTTGCCACGTCTCTTCCCTCAGAAAGTAGTCTTTCAGAAGGAACAGATGGGACGCGAAAGCGAGAATGTTTACTTATTTTCATACAGTGTGGCTACTCATGGGTTCGCGCACATTGTAAAAATCAGCAGCTAAGGTATAAATTACGATCGATATAACAACGTTTGGTGAAAGCCCATCATGGAGACGTTCATGTTCAAAATACTTGTTACGTCATTAATTTTTGTATAGACATACACAAGACTTTGTGCCATTACTTAAGAGTCATTACTGTTAGATCGATGATGTTGGCAGCAATCATAAACAGGACACAGTTAAAGCGAAATGTTCCGACTTGTGCCAACGTTACACGATCAGTATCGAGGGACTGTCGGACTTCTTTCTGTAATCGAGCTACAGGCAAAAGATCAACACTCAACAGGTTTTAAAACGAAGAAAAGAAAAATAAATTGAAATTATTAATCGTAAGGATTTCGATTACGTAAAACTGATTGGTGTGAAAGAAATTCATTATAGCTATATTTAATCGATTACCTGAATAATTACGAGTAACAAGTAATTGCAATTAATCGCCCATCCTTACCTTCAAGGGAAGCGTTACTCACACCCCCGTATCCTCTAAGGTGACGTCAAAATCAGTCAGCCGTGCCTGCCTAGCACTCGTGTCGACTGCTATGGAGCTTCGTGGTCGAATAGAGTTAGGCGGAAGTTAGACAGCCATCTTCTTCACTTCCGTATTGACAATATATCATGCTTGGTGTCTTGTTAGGAAGCGAATGAACTATATGACATTCCTCTGTTGCCAAATGCGATTTCATTTTCGTATATCTTATGTACGACCCTTCCCGGTATTTGATAAAAAAAATTTTAAGTGTGTTTTCGTGTATTATAATATTTATTCGATATGTTTTCGATGTGAGATGCTGCAGTGTTCTGTTACCTTTACTGGAGCCTATAAACATAAAATATTGTAATTAATGATTGCTCTTTAGATAGTCAGTTTCAAAATTCGCCATTTCGGTATTCGCGGTATACGTATTACAGTTAAAGCAACTGAACAATGCAGTAGCTCACACATAAACAACATTTCGAATAATGGCATAATACACGAAAAACACAAATGAAACTAGGACTCATTTACTAAAAGCATAGTGCAAAAGATAAATAAAGACTGGCAGCAGAATGTAAATAAAGACTGGCAGCAGAATGTTATTTTGTAAACGAATCCATTATTAAATTTACGCAGGATTGGATAACATGTAGATAATTTTTCTGAAGTCATTATTATATAATCTTCTTATATGAGATACTTGACTTAAAAGTAGAAATATTTCCTTTTTGCAGCTGAGCGATTCAGGATTATTAATTTTAAAAATGAATGAGAACAAAATAGAGTGTTAAGTAGTTATGTAAAATAATTCAGCATACATGCATGTAGCCTGTATGAAATCTTACTGTCCATCAGCAGTCAACATTATTTTTAGCCGGCTTAAAATTTTGCAATGGGGACACATGTGAGTGAGCTCGGTAATGTAATGTTGAGCCTCAGTCCTGCCTATAGTTGGTTCCTTTTATACAGAAAATTTCTATGGCTTATGAGATGAAACTGATCTTTGTTTCTGGTATTGTTTGGGTAGGTTTGGCCTTACACTTTGTGTGTTGTACTCCCATGATTGAGTTACACATGTGCACAGTTATAATTTCTAGTATCCTAGCTTTGAGGAAAAAATAGCAGTTTCTTGGTTTTGTACCGCATGTTATAGAAATAAACTTTTCTGCAACGTTATGTAACACCGAAAATGCAGATAAAATACCATCTGCACCATCCAAAATTTTTCGGTGTTTAATACCCACTGATAACTTGTACTGTACTTCTGATTCTGAATATGTATGCTTTATTACAGAAACCATAGTTAATATGTAATGGAAGTAGTGTGTACTTATTTGTGACTGTATACAAGGGTCACACCAAAAGAAATGCACACTATTTTTTTAAAAAAATCCATCTTTTGTTCTACATGTTCGAAAGTTTTACAGTGTGTAGATACATCCTTTAGGAACAATATTTTCATTTTTCCATATAATTTCCATCCCTGTCAACTGCCTTACGCCATCTTAGAACCAACGCCTGTATACCCACACGGTAAAATTCTGGACCAACCTGTTGGAGCCACTGTTTAGCAGCGTGCACAATGGAGTCATCATCTTCAAACCTTGTTCCACGAAGAGAGTCTTTCAGTTTCCAAAGAGATGATAGTAACATGGAGCCAGGACTGTAAGGCTGGTGTTTCAGTGTAGTCCATCCGAATTTGGGATCGCTTCAATGGCTTTTTGACTGATATGTGGCCGTGCATTGTCGTGCAACAGCAAAACGTCCTGCTTTTGCCAATGTGGTCGAACACGACTCAGTCGACCTTGAAGTTTCTTCAGTGTCGTCACATATGCATCAGAATTTATGGTGGTTCTACTTGGCATGATGTCCACAAGCAAGAGTCCTTCGGAATCGAAAAACACCGTAATCATAACTATTCCAGCAGAAGGTGTGGTTTTGAATTTATTTTCTTGGGTGAATTTGCATGATGCCACTCCATTGATTGCCTCTTCGTCTCTGGTGAAAAATGATGGAGCCATGTTTCATCACCTGTCACAATTCTCCCAAGAAATACATCTCCACCATTCTTGCACTGTTCCAAAAGTTCGCTGCATACCGTTTTTCTTGTGAGCCACTGGCAACATCCTGGGAACCCACCTGGCACAAACCTTTTTTAACGCCAACACTTTCAGTATTCTGCAAACACTTCCTTCCCCTATCCCGACGTAGCGTGACAATTCGTTCACTGTGATGCGTCTGTCAGCAGTCACCAATTCGTTAACTCTCTGCACATTGTCTGGAGTGGGTGCAGTACGACGCCTGCCGCTGCGAGGACAATCCTCAATATTGCTGTGCCCGCTTTCATCACGTAACCTGCTTGCCCACCGACTAACTGTACAGCAGCATCTCCATACACCTTTTTCAACCTCTTGTGGATGTTTCCTACTGTCTCGTTTTCACAACACAGGAATTGTATGACAGCACGTTGCTTCTGACGAACGTCAAGTGTAGCAGCCATCTTGAAGACATGCTGTGACGGCGCCTCTCACGGGAACAGGCTGAACTAATTTTGCAAACAAGCGGGAAGGTTGTATCTACACACTGTAAAACTTTCACACATGCAGAATGAAAACTGTATTTTTACAAAAATAGTGGGCATTTCTTTTGGAGTGACGCTCGTATAATTGATTGTAATTATAATCGACACATTGTAAATTGCTGGGTAATAGCCAAGGGAACTTTATTTTAATATATCGATAGCAACGGCGAGATGGCAAAAGCTGTGCCATTGCTTATCTTTGCGTATGGAGAGTCTCTGTCGCGCTGCGAGCAGAGAGGAAGCAAAGCAGCTTCAGTGATGAAAGAGTGCGGAAGTGTTTGTTGGGCGCTCCCGCAGATGCGATGTGCAGCTATGATCGCGATAGTGTATGCGCACCTAATTCGTTAACCCTCGAGTATTGAGAGCACGATAGTAGTAGACAGGAGGAGGAAGCAGCAATTCTATTATACGTGGCTCTGGAGACGACTCGGGGTTCTCGACCGGCAACAGCGGCAGCTCGTCATTGTCGTCGCTACTTTCTTCATCGTCCGCACAGCTACAGCATCGGAAGACTGTTAAGTGAGAAAAATATAACCTTGTAGAGACATTACCCAGTGGGATTTCTTTCACAAAGTGCGACTACCTTGAATAATAACCCTGCAATAGTTAAAACTTGTAGGGCACCTGTGTTATTGTCCTCAGACGTTATTACCAAGCAGGGTATCTTTCCCTTCCATGCAGCCACGGAGTGTCGGAAAAGTATGAAAACTGATTAACTATTTATTGCCAGTTTTGTTTGCTATGGACCAGGTTCAGTCCAAATTTTCTGCCTCAGTAACTGTTCATTCCTGTATTGCATAACAGAGGCTTAACTAATTTATATATTAATTTCATTCCTTTAAAGTAACGTAAAATGTATCTGGAAAAATTAATAACTAAAGATACAGCCCAAATTAAGAGTGCGCGATTTCATTTATTCCTTATTTATCTTAGCGCGTGCCTTCTGCTGGCTTGGAATGTATTTTATTGTTGTTATTTTAAAAATAAAATCAGTTGCTCATTTGCTTAAAGTAAATTCAATTCAACCTTTCAATAATGCCTTTGCTTGCCTTTTTCTCATTACACAGAGATTACTGAAAGTCAGTTTTTGAATAACAAAGTTTTAGTTACATTTATTTAACTTTACTTTCAAAATTTAGTATTTCAGAACAAGTAAGTGCAAAGTCAGTTCTTTCTGATTCATTTATTTTCTCGTGAACTACTGTATTGTGGAAAAGCATGATTACCTTCTGTTGTCACGCCAGTGAGTGTTTAAAGTTTTTTGCCATTACCTTTCTTAAGATTCTGGAGATTCATTGCCCTAGCGCGCTGGCGATCGTTTAATTATCCCCATTTTAGCTAATCAGTGTTTTTTTGTGTTATCAGTATTTTTTATATTAAATATTACGTGGCACCCTTTTCCATCCTGTGTGGTTCGTGAGCGATTGCACTATATTATATCCATCTCAAAATTATCATCGGTGTTTAGATTATGTTTAGAATAGATTCTTCCTTCATGAGAGTCTGTTGTACACTTTCCTCCTACTAACCGGTATTATTTACCTTCGGTAGCAATAGTCTTACTCACAGTAAAAGTTCGTTAGGCATATGCGATCACGATCAACATTATATCACAATCCAGGAAGTCGATTAGGAAGGGGGAGGTTGCAAGTAAAAGCATGTGTTATGGCTCACCATTCTTCTGTTCCATAGTTGCTACTGGGTGACACCAACGGATGATAAATGGACTGTAATACGTCAGTATCATTGCAACTGATGAGTGTATTTATTACAAATACATATTTTTGCCAATGTGCGTGCTAGGGAGTGAGAGTCCATATCCCACTTAACCACATCTGGTATTGTTATCTTCACCAATTTTATAGTATCCTCTTTAACTACAGTGCGAGTTCCAACGCACAAATCTATTGCTGCTCTTTTCTTGGTGCTGTCACTGAGGTGACTGTCATTGAGGTACCGAATATAGAGGTTAGCCAGAAAAATGTCTATGCTGGAATTTGGAAGTCTGTGTTCTCCAATAATTGCAAAACTTTGCCTTTCTTATCTATAGTTTATTATAGAAAGTTCAGTGAAACCCTCAGCTTTGAAGACCTTGGATTTATAGCACTGTAATTACTGCCACTTTTTGAAGATGTTAAAAAAATGGCTCTGAGCACTATGGGACTTAACTTCTGAGGTCATCAGTCCCCTAGAACTTAGAACTATTTAAACCTAACTAACCTAAGGACGTCACACACATCCATGCCCGAGGCAGGATTCTAACCTGCGGCCGTAGCGGTCACGCGGCTCCAGACTGTAGCGCCTAGAACCGCTCGGCCACTCTGGCTAGCTGCAGATGTTACAACATGACCACCGCGTCTGACCTCTGTACTGAAATCTGAGCAAAGACGAATGGATACTTATGGAGTACTTTTCCTTCAGGATACAATTTGTTGTGTACTACTTCATACGCAATGGTAAGGAGAGGTGCGCTACAGAGCGGTGCAGCAGTTGACATAATTAGCAGACACGTAAATACAGTAAAAAGACGTCGTACTTAACTTACAGCTTTCTCCAAGCGTTGCAAATAAAGTTTACAAATTAACAAACAGCAATAAAGTCCAGTTATTACGAGAAGCAACTAAGAGCGTGATGCACTGTCAGGCTCCCACTACCAATGCACTAG
The DNA here is from genome assembly GCF_021461385.2 of Schistocerca piceifrons. Taxonomy (NCBI): domain Eukaryota; kingdom Metazoa; phylum Arthropoda; class Insecta; order Orthoptera; family Acrididae; genus Schistocerca; species Schistocerca piceifrons. The sequence continues at coordinate 870,230,853 of NC_060139.1, forward strand.
CGATCTGCTGAAGGTTGACTAACAATCAGACTGAAGACTCGAAGACTGCGACTGAGACTGGGCGTGTAGCGGCCACAGGCCATCCTATATCGCAGCAGTAGAGAGTGCTCGTAATCAGAGCAGCTGAAGGGGCGGCCTAGAGGGCGGCATCACTGGGTCCAGGATCCCGGTGCAACCGCTATCGGCGTCTGTCAGAAACCTGTATTCTGTTGGCAATTGTGAGGTACCGATCTACCATATCACGTCCCTGCCCCCCCCCCCCCCCTCCCAAGCCTCCTCGCCATCACCATGTAATGTGTTGTGTCCACAGTCTAGTGGCTTGCATTGCTATCTTTGGATCACGGGGTCCCGGGTTCGATTCTTGGCTGGGTTTGAGATTTTCTCTGCCTGGGGACTGGGTGTTGTCCTCATCATTTCACCATCATCCTCATTATTCTTGACAGTGGCTGGATTGGACTGCGAAGAAAAAAATTAGACTGTGAAAAAATTGGGACTTTGCATGAGTGCTGATGATTGCGCAGTTGAGCACCCAACAAACCAAATATCATTATCACGATGTAATGTGGATGAGTGAACGACAGGGGGGAGGGGGGGAAGGAAAGATGCAGGTGGCAATGAGGAGATGGGCTGGTGCTAAGCTCCTGACCACTCCCTGGCGTTTTCTCTGAGCCCGCTTGGGAACGCCAGCCGAACAACTGGGCAGAAGGCACGCACCCACATCCAGAGGCGCAGCAGCAAATGAAGATGGGGGCATCTCGACGACTACAGAGGGGTCTGAGGCGGCATGTGGTAAAGCCTCTGGGAGGAGGGACCATCCCCCAGGCGACGGTGGCTCTTGAGGTGGCAATGACCGTGAAAGGGCGGCGACTACTATCGGCTACAGGACTGGCGCCGATGGTGCAGGGCCCCAGAAGGAGCCAAATACAGCGAGCGCTGCTGCGTCCACGCAGGCATACAATCTGAAAGCATAAAGCCTGTGGCAGAATAGCGCAGTTCACATGGATGAATTTGATTCTGGTGGCGTCTCAGCATCCTCTCGGTCCCTGCAGTAAAAACATAGAACGTCCAAGAAATGCCTCGCTCACAGTACCTCTGTCCGCCATGCAATCTGTAAAAGACCGAAATGTTAGTGTTATATTTTGTGTGATTGGGCGGAGTGGTCGCCACCTGCTGTGGCAGGTGCAGCAACTGAAGCAAAGTGCAGTGGAGTCGTCCAAGTAACAATTCCACCAGCGATGACAGAGCTATAGAAAGACGAGAAGAGCAACAGAGCAAGATCCCGTGTGTGAAAGGCACGAAGGCTGTCCATCTGTTGCTGAAATGTTGGTAAAACACGCGCAACTTCGCTATTGGATTTTGGATGGAATGATGTGATTTATGCCGGAGACAGTGCAAAACTGTTGAAACTGGACAGAAACAAATTGAGGTTCGCTGCGCGGGGTAGCCACGCGGTCTTGGGCGTCTCGTCACGATCCTCGCAGCTCCCTCCGTCGGATGTTCGAGTCCTACCTTGGGCGTCAGTGAGTGTGTGTCGTCCTTAGCGTAAGTTAGATTAATTAGATTAGCTAGTGTGTAAACTTATGGATCGACGACCTCAGCAGTTTGGTCCCATAAGATCTTACCACAAATTTCCAAATTTTCCAAATTGAGGTTCGTTGTGTGTGTGTGTGTGAAATCTTATGGGACTTAACTGCTAAGGTCATCAGTCCCTAAGCTTACACACTACTTAACCTAAATTATCCTAAGAACAAACACACACACCCACGCCCGAGGGAGGACTCGAACCTCCGCCAGGACCAGCCGCACAGTCCATGACTGCAGCGCCTTAGACCGCTCGGCTAATCCCACGCGGCGGGTTCGTTGTCAGTCACAACTACTTCGCGCTATTCCTCGAGACCAAAGACCTACGACAAGGCCTGGATCACGGAACTAGCCGTAGTAGAGTGCATAGAAACTATGAAGAGAAATTTGCTGAAAGTATTAACTACGATGCGCCAACGCATATTCGAATAAGGACGCACGAAATTCAACTGGAAAAGTTGCCAAGATGCTTGAAGTCAAGGCCATTCAAAGAATTACTGAGTCGGGGCTGACTGATCTTCAGCACAGGCTTGGCACTGAGAATTCAGTTATTCGATTTGGTCATCTAGACGTTGCAAGTGCAATAACGTTTGTTTTCCCGCTTAAACTTAGTTATACAGTATAAAATGGCGAGAGCATCCTTTTCAATTTACGAATAGTTACACTGAGCTTTGGTCAACGACTTCGAAGACGGCAACTGTGGCAGAGCGGTTCCAGGCGCTTCAGTCCGGAACAGCGCTGCTGCTATGGTCGCAGATTCGAATCCTGCCTCGGGCATGGATGTGTGTGATGTCCTTAGGTTAAGTTAGGTTTAAGTAGTTCTAAGTCTAGGGGACTGATGACCTCAGATGTTAAGTTCCCATAGTGCTTAGAGCCATTTGAACCATCTGAACAACTTCGAAGCAAAGGCAATCGGCAGTCAACAGAACCAAATTTATGCGACAAAACTGACCAATAGCGCAAGGGAATGCATCTACAGCCAATACCACACCAGGTTTGGCTGGATCAAAATGAAAAAGGCATCGATCATTAAGCAAAGCATCCTTCAGGTTCTGGAAAGTAGGCTGACACTCCTGCGACAAAGCAAAAAGAAGATTCTTACTGCGTAAGAGACGCAAGGGAACCATGATCTGCGCGGTGTTAGGAATAAACCAAATGCAGTACATGAGCTTACAATGGGTGAACACCCTGGTTACCAGTGGCAAGTACTCAATATTTGTCTGAAAAAAAAAAAATCTCTGTTACACTTGAGAACAGCTGCAGACCACACCTGAAACAGAATACGAAGACTGCTAATGCGTTCTTCAAGAGCGCGACTTGAGACTATAATGTCATCTACATAATTCGAGCCAGAAAGGAAGTTCTGCAGTCAGCTGCTCCAGAAAGCGCCGAGATATGGCGGGTGTGAAAGCATTTGAAGAGACGCAGATATTTATTGATGACAAAGACCTGTTGCGACTGCTCATCCAGAGGTATCTGCAAGTACTTGTCGCATAAGTCAGTTTTGGGAAAGTAACGTCCAGCGCCCAAAAAAATGGTTCAAATGGCTCTGAGCACTATGGGACTTAACGTCTGAGGTCATCAGTTCCCTAGACTTTAGAACTACTTAAACCTAACTAACTTAAGGACGTCATACACACCCATGCCCGAGGCAGGATTCCAACCTGCGACCGTAGCGGTCGCGCGGTTCCAGACTGTACCGCCTAGAACCGCTCGGCCGCACCGGCCAGCGTCCTGCGCCCAGCTTGTCCATCAGTTATTCCTGGCGTGGCAAGGGATAACTGTCAATGACCGTTTGAGGATTCACAGTATTTTTAAAATAGACGCACAACCGGAGTCTACCGCGTGGCTTCTTTAGAATAATAAGAGAGGACGCCCACTGACTGTCCGTAATGGGTGCTAAGATCCCACTGTTCTGCAAAGCAGTAAGTTCCTGAGACACCTGTTCTCGAAGAGCGTGAGGAACAGGACGACCTCGAACAAATCGCTGCTGTGCATTGACCCTCATTGTAACATGGGGAACAAAATCATTGACTTTGCCAAGTCGCTCATAAAACAAATTCTGACTTAAATTAGCAGCACTTTAGATTAGATTAGATTCTGTTTTCGTTCGGTACAGCCAGAAATGAGATGATTCTCGTGGATGTGAAAGACGCCAGGAAGTATAACATAAAAAACATAAAACATTTGAATATAATACTACCCTGATCATTTGTCAGGAGATTGTCAAAATAGATGAATACTTTACAGTAAACTGGAACTGCTAATATTTACAGAATTAATACACTGTCAGAATGAAACATTGTCATGCACTTTTAATAAATTTATCATACACAAAATACCTAATCTTGACTGTTGTGACGACGTGCTGCCAAAACTGAAATCTAACAGACATTTTTGCTTAAGCTCATCTAACAGTCCCTGTTCATCTATAGAGTAGATGCAGTTACCTATCAAAAAGTCTTTCAAACTCTGTTTAAACCGTGTTTTATCTGAAACCAAGTTTTCAATGGTTGCTGCCAAATTATTGAAAATGTGTTTTCCTGAATATTGGACTCCTTTTTGGAACCGGGTTAGTGATTTTAGATCTTTATGTAGACTGTTCTTACTCCTAGTATTGGTACTGTGTATTGAGTTATTGGTTGGAAATAGAAGTATATTACTTGCAACAAATTTCATTAAGGAATAAATATACTGAGAAACAGTGGTTATAATACAAAGTTTCTTGAACAGGTTTCTACATGATGTTCTTGTATTTACAACACACATGATTCTTATTACGCGCTTTTGCATTCTAAAAACCTTTGCTCGGTTTGGTGAATTACCCCAGAATATGATCACACATGACATAATAGAATGAAAGTAACCAAAGTATGCAAGTTTCTTTATAACCTCCTACATCTGACATCATTCTCACTGCAAATACAGACTTTTTTAGGCACTTCAGCAATTCTGTGGTGCCTCTTTCCCAATTAAATTTATTATCGAGTTGTAATCTCAGAAATCTGACACTGTCAATCACTTCAATCTGCATGTCTTCCTGTGTTATACACATGCTGGAAGGAAATCTCTTACAGGTTCTGAAATGCATGTAGTGGTCTTTTCAAAGTTTAATGACAGTGCATTAGCTTTAAACAGTTTATTAATGTCAGTGAAAGTTTGATTAGTAGTTATTTCTAAATCTGTACGTGACTTGCCACTTATTGCAGTGTTTATATCATCTGCAAACAAAACAAACTTAGCATCTGGCAACGTAACAGACGAGACGATACCCTTAGTTTCCTGTTAGTTAGATAAGACTCAAACCATTTCGCAACATTGCCGATGCCTTCAACTGTCCTGAGGATGATAGGAAGTAACAGTGACCTGAACGCTTAATCCAAGCAACTCAAAAGTCTCGGGAGCACAGGAAACGTCACTGTCCTTCTCAAAAATGGTTCAAATGGCTCTGAGCACTATGGGACTTTAACTTATGAGGTGTTCAGTCCCCTAGAACTTAGAACTACTTAAACCTAACTAACCTAAGGACATCACACACATCCACGCCCGAGGCAGGATTCGAACCTGCGACCGTAGCGGTCGCGCGGTTCCAGACTGTAGCGCCTAGAACCGCGCGGCCACCCCGGCCGGCTCTCCTCAGATTTCGGGAAGTTGTAGGAAGGGTACAAATGCCCAAGACAGGAATGTCTTGGCCGTTATACACCGTTAGCTTACGGGGTGATGTGCACAAGTTCGGATTGCCAAGCAATTCGTAAGTGCTACGGCTGAGAAAAGTCATTGAACCTCCAGTGTCAAGTTGCAAATAGACTGATTGTTCAGCAAAACATTTATCGTCACGTATCACGGCAGATGAGTTGGGAGCATTTCCTGTACTGCCATTACACAGTTGTTTTGTGCTAATGATACTGTGGGTCTTTGAAAAAGGTTGCACACTGTTTGTGACTTAGATTTACATGAGAGAGTAGCAGAAGGTGGTGTGTTACGTGTTTAGAAGCACACAAACTGTAGATGTCCCCGTTTGTCGCAAAAAAAGCACGTCTTTTCGCATGAGGGACGAGATCGGCGATCATGAGCCGTATTACAGTGAGGGCAATACTTCGTACGTTGTGCCAGTCGCGATACGAGGTTAGGTGAAAGCTGAGGTTGTGGCCGGACAGGCCCTGTTTGCGAGCCGGCACCGAATCCTGTTTGTCTTATCTGTCTACAGAATAAATAGGCGCTACCTCAAAACTATCTGCTGCACTTTCGCAGCAATGTTGATAGTCAAGAAGCAGCAGAACCGAAAGGGTTTGGGTATTTAAGAATATGTTCCCAAATACGAGAGTCAGCAACATTGTGTGTGATGGCTTCGTGAATCATGAATCACTGCATCACGAGGGCTTAAGTCAGGTGAATGCAGTAGGTGGTATAGCACTTAGCAGCCCCATCAGTCAAACAAATCAGTAACTGCTTGCACTGTACGTGCTTGAGCACTGTCCTGCAAAATGATGGCCAGGTCTTGCAGAAAGTGTCATCAGTTCTGTCTCTAAGCTGGTCGTAGGTTGTGTTCCAAAAATGAACAGCATAGAGACAGAAGTGATGACACTTTCTGCAGGAACTGGCCATCATTTTGCAGGACAATGCTCAAGCACGTACAGTGCAAGCTGTTGCTGATTTGTTTCGGTGATGGGGCTGCTAGTGCTATAGCACCTACTGCACTCCTCTGACTTAAGCCCTCGTGAGTTCAACTCGATTTCTAAACTGAAGGGAACACTTCACGGCATTCGCTTCAGAACTGCTAAAAATTCGTCGGACAATAGACTTCGCCGCTCGAACTGTCAACACAACTGGCACTGCTAAGAATATCCTACGACTTCCACATTGCTGGCAACGGGTGATACACAACGTTGGTGACTACTTTGAAGGTCAGTAAAACTTTGAAACACTTATATTTTGTACGAGCTGTAAATAAATACACTCACACTCATAAATTAAGGATAATAATGATACATGGTGAAACAACGCTCTGGTGGGCGGTTTGCGAGTTTAAATCACCTCGGGGTATGACCATGCCGTGCATTTGACCTGTGGTCGTCGCACGGTGGCGCTGGCAGCAGTCCACACGCGCAGAGGTGTATTGGTGCATGTCAGAGTACGGCGCAGCGAGTAAGTGTGCAGACGCTTTCAGACGTGCTAATGGTGACTGTGTGTTGAAAATGGTTCAAAGAACACATATTGATGACGTTATGAGGGGTAGAATACTAGGGCGACTAGAGGATGGTCAAACACGGGCCCTCCGTGTGCCAAAAAGTGTGATCTCAAGGTTATGGCAACGATGCCAGCAGACAGGAAACGTGTCCAGGCGCTACAGTGCGGGACATCCACAGTGTACAACACCACAAGAAGACCGATATCTCACCATCAGTGCCCGCAGACGGCCACGGAATACTTCAGGTAGGCTTGCTCGGCACCTTACCGCAGCCACTGGAACAGTTGTCTCCAGACACACAGTCTACAGACGACTGAACAGACATGGGTTTTTCGCCTGGAGACCTGCAAGGTGCATTCCAGTGGCCCCTGGTCACAGGAGAGCCCGTAAAGCCTGGTGTCAAGAACACAGTACATGGTCACTGGAACAGTGGTCCCAGGTTACGTTCACGGACGATTCCAGGTATAGTCTGAACAGTGATTCTAGCCGGGTTTTCATCTGGCGTGAACCAGATACCAACCCCTTAATGTCCTTGAAAGGGACCTGTATGGAGGTCGTGGTTTGATGGTGTGGGGTGGGATTATGACTGGTGCACGTATACCCCTGCATGTCTTTGACAGAGGAACTGTAACAGGTCAGGTGTATCGGGACGTCATTTTGCACCAGTATGCCCGCCTTTTCAGAGTGCTTTGGGTCCCACCGTCCTCCTGATGGATGACAATGCACGGCCCCACCGAGCAGCCATCGTGGAGGAGTACCTTGAAACAGAGGATATCAGGCGAATGGAGTGGCCTGCCTGTTCTCCAGTCCTAAACACCATCGAGCACGTCTGGGATGCTCTCGGTCGACTTATCGCTGCACATCTTCAAACCCCTACAACACTTCAGGAGCTCCGACAGGCACTGGTGCAAGAATGGGAGGCTATACACCAGCAGATGTTCGACCACCTGATCCAGAGTATGCCAACCCGCTGTGCGGCCTATGTACGTGTGCATGGTGATCATATCCCATATTGACGTCGGGATACATGTGCAGGAAACAGTGGCGTTTTGTAGCACATGTGTTTCGGGGCGGTTTTCTCAACTTATCATCAATACCGTGGACTTAGTGTGTTCACTATGCGCCTATGGTATTAGCACCATTTTTGTGTAGTGGCACGTTGTGTGCCACCACGTTCTGCAACTATCCTTAAGTGTAGTTGACACTATTAAAGTTCCAACCCTCCTACCACACCTTCCACATCGCTGGCAACAGGTTCTACACAACGCTGGTAACTGCTTTAAAGGACAGTAACAGGTGCAAACACGTAACTCTTTTGTATCGGTTGTGAATAAGTAGTTGCCACTATTGCCCTCGTAGTCACAAAGTTAGAAAGCGGATATAAAATAAAAGCACTCTACCTAGCACCGGTTGTGTGTCTACTTGTTGTAAATTTCGTAAACAGTTTATGAAAATTTTTCCAAGAACAGGAGCAGAAAAATACGCTGATAGCACACTTGTCGACATTTGGCCCTAATACCGTACCTCACATAGATCTTTAAGGTGAACGTCTTACGAGCTACAACCGGTTTCTGAGACGTGTTTACTACTTAGGGTTTTCGAAACACTAGCAGACACGGCTTTCTTAAGCAGATTAATTAACCGCTTTTCAATTCTTCTTTTTGCGTTGAGAGAATTACTTTCAAACGTTTTCACTAGGAGTACAACGTAATTTCGTAGGACTGTTGAAGGTAAAATACGTAAACTATTCTTTACCGCTGTTCTCAAGAACACGAAAATAGCTCGAACATTTAACGTCACGTGCGTTAGAATACAGCGCTATTCAAAAAGAAGGAACAGATTTCAGATCTATATTGCTTCCAAACTACAAAAGATAGAAACGCTATTCTAACATTTCTAGAAAGAGAAAAGTTCAAATTTTTATGCATTCGAAGTGAGCGCCATGCAGTCACGTCGAATATCAGAATGGTGGCTCATTTCCTGCCACAACACGAAGCTGCTGGTCTCTCATTATCGAATTCACAACTGCAGCAATACGATGTAGCAGACTTTCAAGAGTGTCACATAAAGAGAATAAAAACGAGGTCTTTTACGTAACCCCACAGATAAAAGTCACAACGTGAGAGATCTGGAGACCTGGGAGGCCACCGGCGATGAAGTTCGTCTTCTGCTCCATCTCTTCCAATCCAACGTCCTGGAATGGTGTCATTCAGGTAACATCCGAAGTGCTTAGAGAATTTCTCCTTCAAGGATGTAGTTATTCTTGGAAACAGAGGAAGGTCACATGGGGGTCATGTCTGGCGAATACACTCCTGGAAATGGAAAAAAGAACACATTGACACCGGTGTGTCAGGCCCACCATACTTGCTCCGGACACTGCGAGACGGCTGTACAAGCTATGATCACACGCACGACACAGCGGACACACCAGGAACCGCGGTGTTGGCCGTCGAATGGCGCTAGCTGCGCAGCATTTGTGCACCGCCGCCGTCAGTGTCAGCCAGTTTGCCGTGGCATACGGAACTCCATCGCAGTCTTTAACACTGGTAGCATGCCGCGACAGCGTGGACGTGAACCGTATGTGCAGTTGACGGACTTTGAGCGAGGGCGTATAGTGGGCATGCGGGAGGCCGGGTGGACGTACCGCCGAATTGCTCAACACGTGGGGCGTGAGGTCTCCACAGTACATCGATGTTGTCGCCAGTGGTCGGCGGAAGGTGCATGTGCCCGTCGACCTGGGACCGGACCGCAGCGACGCACGGATGCACGCCAAGACCGTAGGATCCTACGCAGTGCCGTAGGGGACCGCACCGCCACTTCCCAGCAAATTAGGGACACTGTTGCTCCTGGGGTATCGGCGAGGACCATTCGCAACCGTCTCCATGAAGCTGGGCTACGGTCCCGCACACCGTTAGGGCGTCTTCCGCTCACGCCCCAACATCGTGCAGCCCGCCTCCAGTGGTGTCGCGACAGGCGTGAATGGAGGGACGAATGGAGATGTGTCGTCTTCAGCGATGAGAGTCGCTTCTGCCTTGGGGCCAATGATGGTCGTATGCGTGTTTGGCGCCGTGCAGGTGAGCGCCACAATCAGGACTGCATACGACCGAGGCACACAGGGCCAACACCCGGCATCATGGTGTGGGGAGCGATCTCCTACACTGGCCGTACACCACTGGTGATCGTCGAGGGGACACTGAATAGTGCACGGTACATCCAAACCGTCATCGAACCCATCGTTCTACCATTCGTAGACCGGCAAGGGAACTTGCTGTTCCAACAGGACAATGCACGTCCGCATGTATCCCGTGCCACCCAACGTGCTCTAGAAGGTGTAAGTCAACTACCCTGGCCAGCAAGATCTCCGGATCTGTCCCCCATTGAGCATGTTTGGGACTGGATGAAGCGTCGTCTCACGCGGTCTGCACGTCCAGCACGAACGCTGGTCCAACTGAGGCGCCAGGTGGAAATGGCATGGCAAGCCGTTCCACAGGACTACATCCAGCATCTCTACGATCGTCTCCATGGGAGAATAGCAGCCTGCATTGCTGCGAAAGGTGGATATACACTGTACTAGTGCCGACATTGTGCATGCTCTGTTGCCTGTGTCTATGTGCCTGTGGTTCTGTCAGTGTGATCATGTGATGTATCTGACCCCAGGAATGTGTCAATAAAGTTTCCCCTTCCTGGGACAATGAATTCACGGTGTTCTTATTTCAATTTCCAGGAGTGTATGAATGCTGCGGAATCATTGTTGTTTTTGGCCAATAATTCACGAACAAGCATCGAACTGCAAGCGGGTACATTATCGTGATGCAAAAGCTATGAATTGTTTCGCCACATATCCTGGCGTTTTTTATTTCTTCACGCAAACGGCGTTGGACTTGTCAGAAGTACTCCTTGTTGAAAAAAATGGTTCTGAGCACTATGGGACTTAACATCTGAGGTCGTCAGTCCCCTAGAACTTAGAACTACTTAAACCTAACTAACCTAAGGACACCACACTCATTCATGCCCGACGCAGGATTCGAACCTGCGACGGTAGTGGTCTCGCGGTTCCAGACTGAAGCGCCTAGAACCGCTGGGCCACAAGGCCGGCCTCCTTGTTGATCTTTAGACCTTGTGACAAGAACTAATGGTGCACAATACCGTTAAAATCGAAGAACACTGTGAGGTTAATTTTCACATTTTACCGCACTTGTCGAGCTTTTTCGATATTGGCGATCCAGAATGCTTACACTAGCACGAGTGAACTTTAGTTTCGACGTCATATCTACATTCCCTTGCTTCGTCACCTTTTATGAGATGTTTCAGTAGTTTTGCGTGATTATTGACTGAATACTCAGTACTCATATGTATGTACCCGGCAACACGGGGCACTTCTTGATATGCCGCACGTCTATGACTCTGTCTTGCGATGAAGACACAGCTATATTTGTTAATGTTGTACTCTCTTTTTGAGTCCGTTTCGATGGTACGAAAACAAAAGTGTGGTGCCCCTAAGCTTACACACTACTTAACCTAAATTATCGTAAGGACAAACACACACACACCCATGCCCGAGGGAGGACTTGAACCTCCACCGGGACCAGACGCACAGTCCATGACTGCAGCGCCTGAGACCGCTCGGCTAATCCCGCGCGGCGCGATCAAGGGTAAGAAACTTTGTACCAGAAGCTTTCTTTACACGACGTGTAAACTTCTCTACTGCTGGCAACAGACCTACTACACCATATGGCTAACACTGTTCAGATACTTTTCAAGCATGCTTGTCAGCACAAGGACAATCGCGTTAATCGAATTAACGCAACACGTTAAACAACAAAATTCCCGTTACTTAGGGACCGATGACCTCAGCAGTTTGGTCCCATAAGACGTTACCACGAATCCCGTTACTTTTTCAACACACCTCATACCTGGTTATCCTGGGACATTCTATAGCTCTTGTCAGTGGCTTGAGAAGAACTCCTACATCTTCAGGTAGGATATAGACCATAGTGAACCAGAGATTAATGTCACGGCAAAGGGACATTTCCATCGATGAACTGAATCACGGATATCTATTATAGTGGTCTTAGAGATAAATTATTTTTGGATGTCAACCAAATTCGTAACAAGCCATTTAATATTTGTCTTTCCTTTCGGTCAGAGATAACTTTTTGCCACTTAAGTAATAATCAGTGGGTAACGTATTAGTCAGCCCTGTGAAAGAACACATCACTCGCTTCGGAGTGCTGTGAATGGGAACTGATACCAGCCGCTCGTGTCACCCACCATCGCTGACGTGACGGTGGCGACGCGGTGTGTACCATATATGTGCCAGTCGGCTGTATGAAATCAACGCAGTAGACTGGTCTATTCGGAGACGTGGCAGTATGGCAGAAAGGAGCAATCGTGTTTGGACGTTTCCATTGCCACAGCGCGAATGAAAATGAAGTTGCCCAATTTGTTGGTATATCAGTTTGGACTGTCTTAAACGTTCCATGCAACACATCCTAACAGCAGCGCTAGTGAAAAGAGCCTAACTGACAGCACATCAAGAATGGTGCCACGCTTTATCAATCACAACAATTCTAAAGTAATTTCTGCTGCCGTTGAATGCGGGTCCATCTCAACTGGTTTCCGAGCGAACATTGTGAAGGGAACCACATGCAAAAGACATTTCTACCTCTACATCTATATTCATGCTCTGCAAACCACGGTGGGGTGCACGTACCAGTTATTAGGACTACTTGTACATCTACATCTACATGTATATACATATTCCGCAAGCCACCATTGGTGCATGGCGGAAGGTACATTGCACCACAAACAGTCATCTCCTTTCCTGCTCCACTCGCAAATAGAGCAAGCGAAAAACGACTAATTATATGCCTTCGTACGAGTCCTAATTTCTTTTGTCTTTTCTTCTTGATTTTTACACAAAATATGCGTTGGGGGTAATAAAATCGTTCTGCAGTCAACTTCAAAGGCTGTCTCTCTAAATTTTCTCAGTAGTGCTACGCGTAAGGAACATCGTCTTCGCTCCAGAAATTTCCATTTCAGTTCAAGAAGTGTCTCCGTACTGCCACCACCACCTAAAGGGAAGGCTGCGACGCGCTCGGAGTGACAGAGCGGGTCGGGCTTGGCGAGACACTGCGCTGCAGAATCGAAGCACAAGCACTGCACTCTTTCTCAAACGATTTTACAGAATCTATTCGGAGAAAAAACTTGATTTCTACGTACTTGCTGCTTTATATGTCAGCTTCATTGTGAAATGGCCACCATTTCGTTAAGCGTCATAGTGAATATGATATTTCCTTTATAAATAACATATTCGAAAACACTGCAGTGAAAAGTAGAGGTCGCTATGATTTTGCGATTGGTGGATATTACACCATATGTTGATGCGAATGAAATTTAGCTAAGATATTGAATTTTTCTTTAGACTTGGGAGGAGGTCTCCATCTGTCTCCAATCTCGAGAAAATGGGTTTTAGTAGCATGTTCATTTCCGATCGCACTAGCGCGCGAATGAAATATTCAAAACATCCCTCATACCTCGTAAACCCTTCGAGATCTAAATCCCTCATATCTCGTAAACCGTTCGAGATATCGAAGCGAGATTTTGGCCAATGATAGCACGCAAAGAAGAGAGTGTTATGCCTTATGATGAAACGAACATAACTTTATTTATGGCGAAATAGCAGAAGCTAAAGTTTTTATTTTATTTTTTTCAAACCAGTTCTTTAATTTTCTAAGAGTAATTTTCTAAAAGAGTTGAGAACCTGACTAATAACCAGTTCACTATGCAGAAATGGAGCTCTTAAACAGAGGCTTAAAATTTAATATCCCTTAAAACTACAATATAGTATGATTAAACACATTGTTGTGAACACCAAAATAGTCAGTGATATGGCGCAACTCCCAGTATTAGAGCAACATGAACTCACATACAAAATCGCCAGAATGATTTCAGAGCAGATAAAGCGTCATATGATAGCTGTTAGAGAAAAAGTGAATGACCCCACATAACATTAACCATAAACTGAAAACCAACCAAGCCATAGGAGCAGAGAAGGGCGAAACACTAGTTTAATACCAGTTAGTGACTATGAAAAGAAAATTCGTAGGTCCTTTAACAATAACAACACAACATAACTAAATTAATTCACAATCCAACTAACAAATTAAAAGCCCAATTCAAGAAAGTACTTAAGAAGTGCACTTTCATCTTCACTGAGAAAGAAGTTAGAGAATGTATGGTAATGTGCTCTAGGACGCTGCACTAAGAAAAATTAAAAATTCACAAAAATGATATTCTTGTTCACCCCACAGCTATCAGTATAGATAATGGAGCACGCGATTGAATAAGGAGTTGAATCGTTCGATATACGAGCTGTACACTCATGAGGAAAATTTCGGAGTTCATCTCACAAGAACCAGTAGATCAAATCAGTAACATCCATATCCCAGAGGAAGGTATATTAGTCTCCTTCGATATTATAAGTTCATATACTGATATTCCTGTAACTGAAACTATTGAAATTATAAAATACAACGAATACTAGCTTAGGTGAAATATGTGAGACCACTGAGCTGCTACATGCAACTTTGTCATATAAATACTTCAGTTGCCAAGGTGAGATATGCAGACAGCATGATTGTTTAGCGATCGGCAGTCTGGCGGGGATACTGGCAGAAATATTCTTAAATAACCTGGAAACAAAATTTTTCAAGCAATGTAAGCAAATTTCAGACAAGGTGACCAAATACAAGCGGTATGTTGATGACACATTGGTCCTGTTTAGCCTAAGGGCTCCCTTACAGAAATCAATCATATGCAGTCACTATTACATTCTATTCATCCAAGAATAAGTTTAAGTAGCGAATTGAAAATTAACAACAGTATCAATTTTTTAGACATTAAAACAATGGACAATAACCACAAGCAAAAATTTGGCATTTAGTGGAAGCTGACTACTACAGACTCATTAACACACAACGAATCTTGCCACAATAATTCCCGTAAGAAATCATATTTTCATTTAATGATTTCCCAGCTTATTGCACTTGAGCTTGACAAGGATGAAATCTATAAATAGCTCACAGCTTTACTTAATTTAGTCGCTGTGAATGGTTACCAGCATGATATTGTAAGCCAAATATATAATCAGAAACTGAGAAACCTCCGAGAAACTACCAAAAAATGAAATTACGCTAAAAAAAGAAACATTAGTCAAAAAGAAGTTTAGATTCACTGTACTTCCATACATTGGGATAATTTATAACAAAAAATAAGGCGCTTCTCCAGAAACATCAAAGTCAGAATACCATTAGACACACCATCAAGAATACCATTAGACACACGATCAACAGAACGAACCCACCAACAAGATGAGATATATATAACATAAGTTGTGATAGTAGATGTGTACATTGGCCAGATGGGGAAGAACTTTTCGACCTAGTTCAACGAACACACAACACCTAGTGAAAACAATACATCTGCCTTCGCATCTCATCTCAAGGATAACAAAAATACCATTTAGGATATGCATAAATTTTTAAAAATTCTGTGCTATGGAAAGAAAGGGACGAAAGTAACCATATTCGAAGAAACTGCGGCAAATAATCATTTCAAGGAACAACCAAACCACTTAATTAATGAACTGCCTGAGTTTTGTAACCAAATTTTTTTTATAACTGCAGCCATATCCTACAAACACTAAAGTGAAATTGAAACATAAATTACAATGTCAGTGTCATAACGTTAAGCAAACCCATAGGAATGCATTCACCACTCAATACACTCTCTTAGCCAGCTACTGACTTTGTTTTCACACATAGATTTGTTTTCTAGTATGCACCCCTTCGCTCTTGTTACCACCTTCGGTTATCAGATACACTTACATCTTGAATGTTTAACATCTGTGTAAACCTATGTTTGTTTAATCTTCACCACTTTTTACGGCCTTTGACACTTAGTCTAAATTTCAGAGATTCGTTGTGCTGTGTGTGCTTTTTAATGCTTTAATTTTTGGTTATAAATAGTCCTACGTTAATAAGCTAAGTAGCGTAAGTTTATATTTTTTAGTATTTAATGACATCACTTGTATGTTACTCTTGATCTTGTCACTATAATATAACTGAATGTCCCCTCCCCCTTTTTGTTTGCCACTGGCGCTCATTTATGTTAGACTACCACTATATTCAGCTTACGTTTGCTGTAGCAAACAATATTTGTTTACTTGTTTAAATGCTTTAAACATTTTAATTTATTTACAGTCCCATGTTTATCCTGTATGCTTTTTAATCGATGTTTCACTGCCCCACTTTCAGTCGCCAGTAGCACTTTATGTAAGACTTTCTGTGACCATGATACGAGAATAAGCGTCATTCTATTATGTATTAGCGGAGAAGCCCGACGTTGCCAGGTATTTATTTATAGTTGTGCGTTCACACCTGTATCATACAGCGTTTAGCCTTCTGATAAATGTTTATGACATTATATTTCCTGAACTAAGTGTCGTACAGTGGTGTAATTTTGTTGGTACATTCAGAGGCGTATGTGGACACCGTCACAGAAATTGTTGGGAATAGAGTTAGTAGCAGCGAAGTTATAAATGTAAATGTCATTCACAATGTGGCATTTTTTACGCGGATCACTGTTTATGATGTCATATCTCCTGAACTATGTGTCGTACAATGATATAATACTGTAAGTGCATTCAGCGGCGTATGCGGATTCTGTCTGCAGAATTTGTTACGAACAGAATGAGTAGCAAATAAGTAATAACTTATAACGTCATACGGTACTTTTACTGCATGAGCAGCGGAAAAATAATAAACGAGAAGCATTTTCCGTTTCATAATTTTATAGGCGCTGTCACCGTGACAATTTTTCGCTAAGTGCTCTCATTCTCAGATACTGCAGGAATATAGTCTGTGAATTCAAGCATCATGGGCTACGCTACTTTTAAACCCCCTACACCCAACCGTTTGATAGGGAGGTGGTTCTTGTCTCAACAGCGATTGTTGCGTGATAGTGATGTATACACCTACTAGGTTTGGTTGGAATCGGTCCAGTGGTTTAGGACATGTAGAGAACACACACACACGCACACACACGTTTTTATATGCATGGATTTTAGCGTCGCGTGAGGTTTACGCTGAGTCACTCATTTTTGCTGTTCCAGACTACCGCTGTTCATATTTTAAATATTGACAAACTTATATTTTAGGCTGTAGTGTGTGTTTTAATTGATTCAGCATTTACCGTATTTTCGCTGCTAGTATCGCCTTTTACGTAAGATGACCATAGATGCGTGATTTTAAAACTGTAAACTGATTATGGTCTCATTCTGTCATTCTATATTGTGTTCTTGTTTTCAGCATGTCATTCCTTTGCCAGAGCAAGCAACTCCTGTCACTTTTCATAATATATCTTTACGTTTGTCCTTTGGTATTGAGGAAAAAAAAAAACTACGCGTTTCTATGCCATCTGCTAAAGCCATGTATCGCAGTAACTGTTCAGAGTCTGTTAACTGTCTCTATTAACAAAACGTCGCCTTCTAGTCTTATTTGTCAGATATATTTAGATTTACAGAGGTCTGTCATGCTGTATGTGTTTTTTAGTGCTTGTAACACTGTACGTTATAACTTGTCCGATGTCAATATGCCTAATAACATATCGCTATATTCTTTATTTTAATATTTAACAACATCACTAGTATGTTAGCTTTTGTCTTATACAACAAGGTGACTGAGTACCGCCTCCTCTTTTTTGTTCGGCACTGGTAGAATAGTTCATGTCAGACTAACCAAGACCATGATTAGGGAGTAACTGTCAATCGTTTTATTGTGTATTTTATCGTTACGCTACACGTAAGCATTGTCACATTGTTTGCTACATAAAACATTTTTAGTTACTTTTTTAAATATTTTAATTTTATTGGCAACATTATGTTGTAGCTTGCTCTGCCTTTTTTAATCAATGTACAACTCCCCCTTTCACCTCTTTTTTTTTTTTTTTTTTTTGACGACTGGTAGCACTTTACAAAACGCGGTCACAGGCTATGCTACGAGAATACACTATAGTTTTTATAGATTATACATTTTACTGTCACGTGTTGTACCCTGGAATTTATATTTGCTGTAGCAAACTCCCTCTGCTCAGATTTTAAATATTGACAACCATATATTTTAGGCTCTTATATATTCTTCATTTGTTGCTTCATTTGCTATATTAGGTGCTTGTAGTCCCTTTTACGTAAGATGACCTTAGGTCATGATGCTATATCATAAAAAGGATTATCTTTTATTTTCAACTTTTGTTGTGCTATAGCAAACAACTCTTGTCAGTTTTTCTTAATATATCTTTACTGTATGTAAGGAAACCCTTTTTACATCATATGGTGAGCAATGACTCTGAATGTAAGATATAGTCACTCACGAATGTCGCTTTCTAGGTAAAGTAAACATCATTTGTTACATACGTTTACTGTAGTTATGTTATCACAGGTTTTATTTCTAATGATGTGCCATCTGGAGTGTGTATCTGTAATTTTTTTGCGTCCAAAGTGTAATGAAGACTTCATGCCCCATTTTTCTGGATTTCGCGGCAGTCTGCAGACACATTTGATGCCTTGGCACACTGTTCGTTCCAGATTTGGTTTTTTTGCAATTTAAACTTTTTAATATATGCTTATAATATCATACAGTACGTTATGTCTCTTACGTATCGATCTATGGGCACACTAACTCACATTGCTGTATTGGACAAAAGTGACCTTTGGTGTTCAACAAAGAAAGGCAGCTCATATAGTGTCCTATAACGTGGCATTATTTATAGTTATAAAGATGATTATTGATGCACACACGTTATATGCTCGCATTCAGGTCGGCATGTACAACACGTCTACCAAACCCAGACAATAATTATAGGCTGAACCACCCGTAGTTCCCGTCACCACGAGTTTTACGTCACTATTTACCACCGTCCTATCCAGTTAACTAACACACTAAAATACCTCGGACTAACACTTGCCGCTACGGTCGCAGGTTCGAATCCTGCCTCGGGCATGGATGTGTGTGATGTCCTTAGGTTAGTTAGGTTTAATTAGTTCTAAGATCTAGGCGACTGATGACCTCAGAAGTTAAGTCGCATAGTGCTCAGAGCCATTTGAACCATTTGAACTAACACTTGAACGCCGACTAACAATGAAGCTACGTCTGCTAACCATTCAACAGACGGCCCACAATAGATAAAAATTACTAAAACTACTAACCGGCCCAACATGGGGACTGCAACCTACCACAATCGCGAACGCTTGTAAATGCCTGATCCGACCCATCCTCTACTATGCCAATGTGGCATGAACTTCCGCTCCATCCTCTGTTTATTACGCCCTACAGATCCTCCAACACCCTATGCTCCACCAAGCTTTTCAGATCCGCTTACCCTTCCCCAGCTGCATCCTCTCCCAACTTATGAAATTCCCAAGCCTACTCTTCCACCTTGAGCACCTCCGAACATCCTGCGTTACGCGTAAACTCGACATTACCCACCCTCTAGTTTCCCCCCTGCTCACTGATCCCGGTCCTCTGTCGCATCTGTAGCACCACATTCCTCCACCACTGAACCTCCACACCCTCCATATCCTCTCCCAACGAAACTTTAATCACCTTCCCTTGCCCAACCATGAAGTCCGCCCTGAGGTATACCCGTCCTGCTAGCCCTGAAAAATCCCTACCACCCTCCCATTGTCAGGGCTTCCTTCCCCTCCACTCCTCTCCACCCACTTTCTAAATCTTGGTTCGGAACCGCATCCATCTTCGCTCTTCCCAATTCTCTCCTCCAAACATCCATCTACACAAACTCCCTCCTGTGCACTACTCTTGAATGTTACGTCTTCATGATCTCCTTATCCCTGGCAGTATACATCCAGTCATCACTTCATTCATCATCTATGTATCTATTTTAATCAGTCCACACATCGGCATTTTACGTTTTACCTAGTGAAACTGTCTCAGAATGAAAACAGCATTGGTTTCGCAACGAAGACTGTTTTTATTATGAAATAATTCGAAACTGGTTGCTGTAGCACGCCGCCACAATGGAATGGAATAATTTCCATGCAACTGCCTATTTATCTTTATATATTCGTCTGCAACACTCATTTTCCATTCATCTGTGATGTTTGGTTTGTGGGGCGCTCCACTGCGCGGTTATCAGCGTCCGTACAGATTCCCAATCTTTACACAGTCCAATCTCGCCACTTTCAGTAATTGTGGTGAAATGATGAGGACAACAAATTCATCTAAGTCTATATGTTAATTAATCAACATATCAGCCTTACATGGAAGAATCCTGGAGATACTAAAAGGTATCAGATAGATTATATAATGGTAAGACAGAGATTTAGGAACCAGGTTTTAAATTGTAAGACATTTCCAGGGGCAGATGTGGACTCTGACCACAATCTATTGGTTATGACATGTAGATTAAAACTGAAGAAACTCCAAAAAGGTGGGAATTTAAGGAGATGGAACCTGAAGAACCAGAGGTTGTACAGAGTTTCAGGGAGAGCATAAGGGAACCAATTGACAGCAATGGGGGAAAGAAATACAGTGGAAGAAGAATGGGTAGCTTTGAGGGATGAAGTAGTGACGGCAGCAGAGGATCAAGTAGGTAAAAAGACGAGGGCTAGTAGAAATCCTTGGGTAACACAAGAAATATTGAATTTAATTGATGAAAGGAGAAAATATAAAAATGCAATAAATGACGCAGGCAAAAAGGAATACAAACGTCTCAAAAATGAGATCGACAGGAAGTGCAAAATGGCTAAGCAGGGATGGCTAGAGGACAAATGTAAGGATGTAGAGGCTTATCTCACTAGGGGTAAGATAGATACTGCCTACAGGAAAATTAAAGAGACCTTTGGAGACAAGAGAACCACTTGTATGAACATCAAGAGCTCAGATGGAAACCCAGTTCTGAGCAAAGAAGGAAAAGCAGAAATGTGGAAGGAGTATATAGAGGATCTATACAAGGGCGATGTACTTGAGGGCAATATTATGGAAAAGGAAGAGGATGCAGATGAAGATGAAATGGGAGATACGACACTGCGTGAAGAGTTTGACAGAGCACTGAAAGACCTGAGTCGAAACAAGGCCCCCGGAGTAGACAACATTCCATTAGAACTACTGACGGCCTTGGGAGAGCCAGTCCTGACAAAACTCTACCATCTGGTGAGGAAGATGTATGAAACACGCGAAATACCCTCAGACGTCAAGAAGAATATAATAATTCCAATCCCAAAGAAAGCAGGTGTTGACAGATGTGAAAATTACCGAACAATCAGTTTAATAAGCCACAGCTGCAAAATACTAGCACGAATTCTTTACAGACGAATGGAAAATCTAGTAGAAGCCGACCTCGGGGAAGATCAGTTTGGATTTCGTAGAAATATTGGAACACGTGAGGCAATACTGACCTTACGACTTATCTTAGAAGAAAGATTAAGGAAAGGCAAACCTACGTTTCTAGCATTTGTAGACTTAGAGAAAGCTTTTGACAATGTTGACTGGAATACTCTCTTTCAAATTCTAAAGGTGGCAGGGGTAAAATACAGGGAGCGAAAGGCTATTTACAATTTGTACAGAAAGCAGATAGCAGTTATAAGAGTCGAGGGGCATGAAAGGGAAGCAGTGGTTGGAAAGGGAGTAAGACAGGGTTGTAGCCTCTCCCCGATGTTATTCAATCTGTATATTGAGCAAGCAGTAAAGGAAACAAAAGAAAAATTCGGAGTAGGTATTAAAATCCATGGAGAAGAAATAAAAACTTTGAGGTTCGTAAATGACATTGTAATTCTGTCAGAGACAGCAAAGGACTTGGAAGAGCAGTTGAATGGAATGGACAGTGTCTTGAGAGGAGTATATATGATGAACATCAACAAAAGCAAAACGAGGATAATGGAATGTGGTAGAATTAAGTCGGGTGATGCTGAGGGAATTAGATTAGGAAATGAGACACTTTAAGTAGTAAAGAAGTTTTGCTATTTGGGGAGCAAAATAACTGATGATTGTCGAAGTAGAGTGGATATAAAATGTAGACTGGCAATGGCAAGGAAAGCGTTCCTGAAGAGAAATTTGTTAACATCGAGTTTATATTTAAATGTCAGGAAGTCGTTTCTAAAAGTATTTGTATGGTGTGTAGCCATGTATGGAAGTGAAACATGGACGATAAATATACTTTGGACAAGAAGAGAATAGAAGCTTTCGAAATGTGGTGCTACAGAAGAATGCTGAAGATTAAATGGGTAGATCACATAACTAATGAGGAAGTATTGAATAGGATTTGGGAGAAGAGAAGTTTGTGGCACAACTTGACCAGAAGAAGGGATCGGTTGGTAGGACATGTTCTGAGGCATCAAGGGAGGGCAGCGTGGAGGGTAAAAATCGTAGAGGGAGGCCAAGAGATAAATACACTAAGCAGATTCAGAAGGATGTAGGTTGCAGTAGGTACTGGGAGATGAAGAACCTTGCACAGGATAGAGTCGCATGGAGAGCTGCATCAAACAAGTCTCAGGAGTGAAGACCACAACAACAAACATCAGCCTTTCATATTTTAACTAACGCAACTGACGATCTGCGTTTTTATTTTGCGAAACATTCATTTTTCTCAACCACCATGTCCAGTTTTTACGCTGTTTTTAAAATTTTTACTCTCTTATGGCTGAAGAGTGGCAAATTGTATACGCTGGCAGCCCACCCCACGCCAATATGGGGCGAGTGGGGTGAAATAAGAATAAAAAAGAAAAAATACAACACATCGACATCTGTAAGTACAATTTTAGGATGTACGTTATAAAATATTATTTTTGTATATCAATAAGCTAAAGTTATACTTGTGTCTCTGTCCTGTTTCTTTGTAGACTGCGCTTGAAAACGGCCTGTAAGACCGAAATTGGCCAATCGTGCGGGATATAATATACTGAAAGCTTGTGAGTAACAGCTGAGGTAGAAAACATCAAAGCGTTATTTATCTGGTTACCTATTTCGTATGCTCCTACCTTTGTTAACAGTCAGCAGTGGAGCACAGCGTCAAACGCTTTGCGGAAATATGAGAATACAGAATTCGCCTATTGCCTTTCATCCACAATTCGCACGATATCGCGCGAGAAAGGCCAAAGCGGAATTTCACACGAGCGATGCAATTTGGAGCGAGGGTTCACTGCTTAGAGGGACGCTTGTAGCAGCACGTCTACGAAGGCCCAACCAGCACAGAAATTGGACAGCACCTGACTGGAAGCGTGTACTATAACCCGACGAGTCGCGATCTGGCGTCTTTTCAAATGAAGCACAGTGTCGAGTGCCCAGTGAGGCAATTAGTCCACAGTGTGTTGAGCGCGTAGTTCAGACCGGAAGTGGTTCAAATGGTTCAAATGGCTCTGAGCACTATGGGACTTAACATCTGAGGTCATCAGTCCCCTAGAACTTAGAACTACTTAAACATAACTAACCTAAGGACATCACACACATCCATGCCCGAGGCAGGATTCGAACCTGCGACCTTAGCAGTCACGCGGTTCCGGACTGAAGCGCTTAGAAGCGCTCGGCCACCGCGGCCGGCTGAGACCGGAAGTGGGTCGATGGTGTTCTAGTGGGGTGTTTTTCGCAGCATTACTTTTACTCATTCATTCATGTTACCGTGAGTATGAACCACGATGTTTATTTGAAGATTTTTGGTAACCAAATGTGCTCGTTTCTGCTACATCTTAATGATGAATGTGGTTTGGACACTCACGTCGTCCATGATGACAGAGGCCACGTACACAATGCTTCACGCATTCCTGTTTTGGTGAACTGTCAGGCATCCTACCTCACCTCGACTGCTCCGTCAAATCACCCGGATTAAGATCGGGGAAAAGGACGCAACTTCTTGGAACAGCGGTTGAAATGTCGAAAGCAGTCTGGTAGCATGACTGGACCCAATCATCAGTGAGTGATTTCATAAGGATATAGCATTCCCAATCGTCAGCAATAGCGGCAAGGAGTAAAGAGTTATCGCCAACGACCTTCAGAGAGGCCGGAGGAACGGACAGAGTTTCACGGCAGTATCTTGCTCTTGGGGGGAAACTGCCCCTAAAAGACGGAGGAATGAGCAGTGGTCAACGACATGAGGATGCAGAAGGCAATGGAAACCACTGCATTAAAGACAAACAATATATTCTCACAGGACATATTGCCTGTAATCGAAAAATAGCCATGAGGTTCTCCCATCGGCAGAATATTCCGGATTTTTCCCCTTTTCGTATCACCAAGAGGGAACTACCAAGGGAGAGGTAACCATGAGCATGGAAATTAGCAGTTTCTACGTTGCAGGGAAGGTACAAAATCTTAAAAGAAAAATGAGAAGCCTCAGTCTAGATGTACGGGGCTTTAGTGAAATAAAACGGAGGGAAGAGGAATATAGGATCATATCAACAGTAGAAGAAAATGGTATAACGGGAGTAGGTTGCGTTATGAATAGGAAGATAGGGCAGAAAGTGAGCTAGTGTGATCAGTTCAGTGACGGGCTTATTCTCAACAGAATCTACACCTATTCACGACAGCAACAGCAGTGCTGATATACGTGGCGACGTCACAAGCTGAAGATGAAGAAAGGCCAAGAAAGTACAAGAGGATATTTAGCTGTTGATTTAGTATGTAGGGGGCGATGAAGATCTAAGAATCTTCAGGAGCTGGAAAGCGTTAGTACGGGAAGGATACGAGAAAGACTTGCCGGGAAATACGGGCTCGGTAGTAGCAATTGGGGGAGGGGGGGGGGGGGGGAAGACTAATTGAGTTCTCTAATTCATTTCAGCCACTAATAGCAGACACACGGTTAAAAATATCACAAGAGGAGGAGATGTACTTGGAAAAGGCCCGACAAGTGGGAAGATTCCAGCTGTATTGCTTCGTGATCAGAGAGTTCGAAACCAGATGCTGAATCGCAACGCGTATTCAGGAGGACGTAGACTCGGAAAACAATTTGGTATTGATGAATAGGCTGAAGTTTAAGAGAATGGTGCTTCAGTATCAGAGTGGAAAGAAGTGGGAAACTGATGTAGTGAGGAATGCTGACATGCGTTTGAAGTTCTCTAAGACTGTACATACTGCGGTAATGAATACTACATCTGGTAGTACATTTGAAAACGAATGGACATCACAAAAAAGGGCAATCACGGACATTAAATATATAAACTTAGGTACAAAGAAGGCACTGCAAAGAAAACTTGGATAGCAAAACAAATACTTCAGTCGACGAAAGAAGGAAATACAAAACGATTGAGACAGATACAGGAATACAGCAATGTAAGTTTATAATTACAGTATGTGTGTGAAGCCTGGACATCTTATATCTGAGGGTCGTCTAAGTATCTGTTGGCGTTTGTGATTTATAAGCATCTCTGACCGCCAAAGCTTTTTATGACAACCAGTTCTTCTGCAGCAAACCAGAAGTTTCATACGCTAGCTCCGCACTCAGGGCGCTCTTGTATCTGGACATCATATCAGTGCCTGCAAGGGTCTACAGCTGCTGAATTTTTCACACTGTCACCTTCTCTAAGCAAGGTGCTTACTCTTAAGACAGCCAAAAACATCCACAGATCCACGCAGTGGTGCGGAACACCCCAGTGTCTGTGCCTACTTGAGGTCTCTGTGGACGGTCCAAGACGCTCCCCTCCTCCTGGCCGGCGGTCGAAGTGTCCGGGCGCGAAAATATTTCAGTATAGGTACGTAGATATATGACATAGACTCGGATCAGAATTTAGTAATGATGAAGAATAGGCTGAAGTTCAAGAGACTCGTCCTGAAGAATCATTATGCAAAGCAGGGGAATATTGAAGTACTGGGGAATGATGGGATGCGTCTGAAGTTTTCAGTTGTTGTAGACACTAAAAAAACAAATGCCACAGCAGGTAGTTCAGTTGAAAAGGAAAGGGCATCTCTGAAAAGAGAAGTCACAGAAGAAGGGCAGAAAAATGTAGGTGCAGTGAAAGTAACTGCGAAGAACAATTGAATAAGAGAAGAAATACTTCAATTGATCGACGAAAGAAGGAAGCAAAAACTTTCAGGGAATTTTAGAAATACAGCAGTATAAGTCACTCTGAAAAGAAATAAACGGGAAATGCAGGTAAGCCAAGGCGAATGGCTATTGGAAAAGTTGAAGAAATGAAACACGTGAGGATTGAATCTTCGATGAAATTAAAGTAAGGGTGTCAACTTTAAAGGTGCAATGGGAATTCTATTGTTGAAGGCAGAGGTAAGAGCGAATGAATGAAAGGAGAACACTGAAGGCCACTACGAAGGGAACTGTCAGACGAGGTGACAGAAGAAGAAACGTGAGTCGATGTGGAAGACAAAGGGGATGCAATATTAGAGTCAGAGTTTAACACAGCATTGGGGCATTTGCGATCAAGTAAGGCAGAAGGGATATGTAAAATTTCTCCGGAATTTCTAAAATCATTGGAGGAAGTGCCTACCAATTGACTATGGAAGTCCGTGCGTGAAACATATGAGACTGGAGATGCAACATCAGACTTTCGCAAAAATATCATCCACAAAACCACGATGATCCAAAGGCATATAATTGCGAGAACTATCGTACAATCACGTTAACAGATCATACATCCAAGTTGCTGACAAGAGTAATTTACAGAAGAATGGAAATAAAATTGACTAATACATGACCATCAGTTTGGCGTATTAGTTTGGCAGTCCTGACGTTGCGATTGATAATGGATGCAAGACTTAAGAGAGAGGTTCATAGGATCTGTCGAACTTGAAAAGACGTTCGACAATGTAAAATGCTGCAAAATGTTCGAAATTCTGATAGAAATAGGATTAATTTAGAGGGAAAGACAGATGATATCCAATATATGCAAAAAGCAAGAGGAAGCAAGAAGAGGGGAAGACCAAGAACGAAGTGCTCGGACTAAAAAGTGTGTAAGATAGGGATGCAGTATTTCGCCCCTACTTTTCAATCTACACATCGAGATACCAATGAAGGAAATAAAAGCTTAGGATTAAAATTGAGCTTGAAATGATAGCAGCGATAAAATTTGCTGATGACACTGCTATCTTCAGCGAAAGGGTGAAATAATTACAGGATGGTTCAAATGGCTCTGAGCACTATGGGACTTAACTTCTGAGATCATCAGTCCCCTAGAACTTAGGACTACTTAAACCTAACTAATCTAAGGACATCACACACATCCATGCCCGAGGCAGGATTCGAATCTGCGACCGTAACGGTCGTGCAGTTCCAGACTGTAGCGCCTAGAACCGCTCGGCCAACCCGGCCGGCTAATTAAAGGACATACTGAGTGCAATGAAAAGTCTACTGGGTACATAAAGTGGATTTAGAGTGAATTGAGGAGAGATGAAACTAATGAGGAGTAGCAGAAATGAGATTAGTGATAAACTTCCCAAAATAAGGGACCACAAAATTAAAGAATTCGGCTGTTGTGGAAACACAAGCACGACAATTAGCGCTGTAGTGTGCCGGTACAGAAGACACGACAAGTCGTGCCGTATCAGGTGGAGGGCAGCTTATTTTAAGGAAAGTTTCGTTAGTGGCCAGCTCCCTGCAAACGTGCCGTGAAACGGCTTCTGCGTGCCGTAGAGGGCAGCAGCCGACAGGTCTCTAGGGCAGATCCCGGCCGCAGCAGCAGCCCGTGCTACTGCGACTTGTTTCAAGAAACGATCTGTCGAGAAAAAATCTCCCTCTCTTGCTTTGTCGCGATGTAAAGTTCCTCTGCAGTTCCCACACAGCACAAAATTTCATCCTCCACTCGACTATCATCTGCTTGGACCGTGGTGTAGTTTTCTACCTTGCCCTCTCACTATGTATTTATCAAATGTCGTGTGATGTCTCTAATCAGTTCTTCAGCGAGCAATAAGGGAAGAAGGAGAGGAAGGTGAGATTAGGGTTATTACGTGCCGTTAACCACGAGGTCTTTAGATAAAAATCCCAAAGATGGCGATGGAAATCAGCCTATTATTTTGGTCATAATCATGAAATCACAAAAGGAAATTAATACAACGAAGCCAGTTAAAAAGTCTACAAGCACAGTAAATGGACCATAATTTAGTGTCTTACAGCTCACTGTTTTAAGAGGGTAGGCATCAAAAGTACGCCACAAAGAGTAATTACTCCAATGTTGTGTCTTCGACAGTACCACAGAATTACGCAACGGGGGGGTTTGGGGGGACAGAGGGAGCAGTTGTCCCCCTTCCAGAAATCTTGGGTAGATTTTTTATTAATTTCAGAATTATCTCATATTTATAGGAAACGTTCTACTCAACCGCAGATTTAGCATTGCCGACTCCAAGGCGGAAAACAGTCTTTAGTGAACACTCCATCGTTTGGTTGTCAGATTTTTCACAGAAAATTATGCCGTTTTCTAGTCGTGACGGCCGTTTCGCCGTTGTTTTGCAATCTTGGAAGATGTGAATTTTTATAGAACTTTGCTGCTCTTCTCTCTGTCACTTCTTTGTACAGCGCTTAGCGAGTTACACAAAAGGGACAGTTCCCAACACCCAGCATAGTGGATACGTGGCTACAATATACAAGCTCTACACCTGTACCCAGTTCCCCAAGAATGGCCATGTCGCATGTTGCACATCTTAATCTCAACAGTAAATCTGCCTTTAACCCGTCAACACTTGCTGAGACTTCATTTAGTTTTTAAGCGTAGAGCGATTGTAGCAGAGAGTCAACAAAACGGTGGTCTACTTTATGTCTGGACCCAAAAACGGAATAAATAACAAATTTGGCACTGTAAGATAGGGAACAAAATGAAATATCGCAGGTCGTAAAGGGAAAATGTGTCTGAACCTTTTTGCAGTATTTGGTTCTTAAACTCTATGGGGTGCCAATCAGCGTGGCCTCCAGACAGAGTTATGAGTTCAATAGTCCAGGTGCCACGGTTACACAACAATGTGCCAAAACAGAGAGACGTTCAGTCCCAGGCTGTTACAAGTTGGTTCTACAGACCAATTCGATGGCTGTTTCCGTAGCTGCCTCTGCCCATATTCATATTAATAATAAAAAAATATGTAGTTTGAATTTAACAAAATCGCTTACCTTTAAGGCAAAACAGTGATCTAGACGGTGAATCACTAGCTATTGCCACCTAGAAAACTCCGAAAGTATGATAGGAGCTGAAAAGTTTGTGGGACAAATTTTGCATGGGACAAGGGGGGCCATAATATGACTTTGGTTTTTTGTTGCTAGGTGGGGTCGCGTCGGAGATATGACGGTCAACTTCGTTTTTCTAAATGGCATGCAATAGTTTAGTACTTATTTTCTGATAGCGGCTGTCGAGACGAATCCAATGATGTGTAACAGTAAGGTCTTTGAAGGTCAACGAAGGTTAAACAGGTGGCATGAACGTCCATTTACAGAAGATGTTCGAAGTGATTACCATTGGTATCAATACAGTACTGCAATCTTCTTATCGTGGATTGAGTGGTATTCCTTATCATTTAAGCACTTATCGAAGCACATGCTCTGACTATTCTCTCTCTTATATCGTGCAAATAGTAAATATTCGCCGAATACGGCGTATCTATCTAACGTGCCATTGACCTGTAAACACCTTTCGACGGTTTCGCAATACAACACTAATAGGAACGGCAAGAATAGCATCGTCGAATGAAGCGAATGTGAACGATGTATTCCTTTGAAGAACAAGTCGATATGCTTCTCATTTACGGAGAATGCCAACGAAATTCAGTGAGAGCTAGAGACTTATACTGTGAAAGATATCCTCAACGTATTCACCCTACAAGTCGTACATTTAAATATGTGTATGATAAATTGAGAACAACTGCATCTGTAACGGATCGGAAACATATCCGTCAAAGGAAAGTTACTAACGAGGAAATGGAAATTGGTACTCTTGTCACTGTGGTTCGAGATCCTTGTGTTAGTTCGCGTCAAATTGCAAGGGAATCTGGCGTGAGCCAGAGTAGTGTTGTTCGTTTTCTGTATCGCCATAAATATCTTCCTTACCATTTCGCCAGACGTGACGCCTCTGGATTTTTTTTTTCGTGGGGATTTCTAAAAGACATTGTTTATAAAGTTCCAACTACACCTGAAGATATGCGTGAGAGAATGTCAGAGCATGTTCTTCGATAAGTGCCGATGTGATAAGGAATACTACTCAGTCCATGATAAGAAGATTGCAGCACTGCACTGATACCAATGGTCATCACTTCGAACACCTTCTATAAATGGATGTTCATGCCACCTTTTTGACCTTCGTTGACCTTCAAAGACCTTACTGTTACACGTCATTGGATTCGTTTCGATAGCCGCTATCAGAAAATAAGTACCAAACTATAGCATCCCATTAAAAAAAAAAAAAGAAAGTTGACCTTCATATCTCTGACGCGACCCCACTTAGCAACAAAAAACCAACTTATGCCCCCCGTTGTCCCATGCAACTTTTGTCCCACAAACTTTCATACTTTCGGAGTTATTCTGGGTGGCAATAGTTAGTGACTCACCCTGTATATTAAAAAAATATTGACTGGATAACTTTCAATTGTTTAAGATACAACTAGCTTTGTTTACTTACTGTCAACTTTAGTTATTTGGATACTGCACGTTCTCAAACTCAGCTAAGCTGTTACATGAAAGATGGCACTTTCGGAATCTATACCCCTCTTGGATAAATTTCTGCTGACGACGACGTTCAGTACCGTCGTAATCTCAACATATCTACTGGTTTTCGAATGCCGTATCTCACTTTGTATTTGACTGTTTTGTAGAAAGAGCTACGGAGACCAGTAGAACCTGTGAACGGGTTGTCAACCACCCTGCAGACAGAGGATACACTATGCTCACTCATTTCTCTGTCAATGCGGAGACGATCTCTCAAAGATTGTAGAAAAAGACGTTGAGGCTTCAGTCTGGATCTTCGAAGGTTAAAGAAGCACTTAATACGACGGGGAGCGACTGTGATTGAAACCACTGTAGCATTCGCCAAAAACACTTTACAAAAGCCACGAAAACCTGAATCAGGATATTGCGAAGAACAATAGAAACCGCCCTCCTGCTTAACATAAATTGAGTGTCGAATCATTTCATTTGGGTTGAAGGCTCCAATAGATTTGTAAAGAATGAAGGGTAGCTAATATAACTGCAAATTTCCTGCCAAGCCAAGATCAGTCTTGAGTTAGTTAGTTACCTTTTAAGTAGATAATTTGAATGATTATTTTACCGAAATGATGTGGAACGGCGCAGTTTACAGGTTATTGATATGTGCTTAGTTTTGACATTAAGGGACACATTTTTTAGTCCTATTCATGCAACTACACTCAAAAGTTTTATTTTATTTTATAGGTTACCAGTTTTTAAATAGCAGTTCGTCAGCTCGTCCATGGAACAGAAGGATTTGCCCAGAAGAAATGATCTTAGTTTAGATTTTAAACTTGCTTTGGTACCTATTAGACATTTTATGGAATTTGGCAAAAGAAAAGAAATGTTGCTGCATATTGGAAAACAGGTTCAATGTGTCAAAGAATTTAACATCAATGCACCTCGAAGAGATAGCTATGAGATAAACTAAAGAAGTCAGGCAAGGAATGCAAAATAATCGGCAGAAATGTTCTTTGGAAAAAGTCGACATAGTAGCGAACTCTGTACCCAAGTAGAAAGAATGGGCAGTTGCATCTACTTCATTTATTTAATTCGTTAATTTTTATGCGTCACTTCTTTTTCGTAACACACTGTGGAAAGCTGATGTTACGTACAATATGATTTTCTTACTTTATTACTAATATACTAAAGAAGTTAAACATAGCAGTAGATGATGATCAGATACCTCGTACAGGCTAATAAACTATCTATATATATTCAAAGTAAATGAATATGATGGTCGTACGTACAATACATTGTTATTTCTGTGTAATGACGGAAGCGGAGGGAGGGAAAGTGCAAAAGCTCAGCTATCAGTCCTCTGCAAAACTGGGCAAGTTTTCAGAAGCCTGGAATGTGTTTCAATAATTCCCAGGAAAAAAAGGAAAAACTATGAATTCAAAAAATATATTTTGTGAACGCCACCATTAAATATTTTCGAAAGCGCGAATTCCGTTGTTAATGTATCTCACACGAAACAGATTGAAAACATAGAATGTAAATCGACAGGATATTTGGTCTGTAGTTGAAAAAGTGTCATCATGATCTCTCCATTGGCAAAACATTCCGGATCTCCGGGAGGGGAATGCCAAGGAGGAGATGATCACGAGGAAAAGATGAAATTGCCAACGACTGAATAACTTTCTACGAGTCGCAGCTTGGATCGTCAGAAGTTTGTGTGTAGTAGGAAAATTAGAAAACCTGAAAAGGTAAGTGCAAAGGCTCCATCTAGGTATAGTTTGGCTCAGTGAGGTGAAATGGAAAGATAAGTATTTCTGGTCACACGAATATAGGGTAACACGAACAGCAGCAGAAAACGGTACAATTGAAGTAGAGTTCTTTAGGAATAGGAAAATAGGGCAGAGAGTGAGCTACTCTCAACAGTTCAGTAATAGGATTGTTCTGAATTCGATAGCAAACCAGCGCCGACGCAATAGCTCAAGTATATATGTCAACGTCGTAAGCAGAATATGAAGAGATAGAGTAAATGTATGAGGATACTGAAAGGGCTATTCAGTATGTAAGGGAGATTAAAATGTAATAATCATGGGGCGTTGTAAGTGGAATAACAGAAGAGAGAGTAACGGGAGAATATGGAATTGACTGTAGAAGCGTGAGAGGGTAAAGTTTAATTGAGTTCTGCAATAAATTTCAGCTAGAAATAGCGATTACTCTGCTCAAGAATCACAAGAGGAGTAGGTGTACTTGGAAAAGATCTGGAGACACAGCAGATTCTAGTTGAATTACATCATGATCACGCGGAAATTCCGAAATTAGATATTGAATAGTAAGGTGTAACCAGGAGCAGATATAGACTCGGATCATAATTTAGTGTTGCTGAAGAATAGAGTGAAGCTTAAGGGAATCGTTACGAATAATCAGTGTAAAAGGAAGTGGAATACTGGAGTACGGAGGAACAACGAGACGAGTTTGGACTTCGCTAAGGATGTGGACACTGCGATAACGACCACCAGAGTGGGCAGTTCAGTTGAAGAGAAGAGAATGTCTCTATGAAGGACTGTCACAGAATTTGGAAAGAAATACGTGTGTTAGGGAAGGTAACAACGAAGAAACCTTGGGAGCAGTAGAAATACAGGGTGGAACAAATAAGAGTAGCCTGGAGGCCAGAGTTCCAGGCTACAAAGAGACAGAGCAGAGGAAAGGAAATGCAGTACTAACATGACTATAGTAGATGTTGAAAGTTTCGTCTCTTGGTGCTTTTGGGCTCTGGTCAGCAAACTGCTGAAGGTGGATTGAAGCTTGACTGCTGGAATTTCTGCAGCCTCATTCACAATGTTCTGTAGCAGTTCTTGATGACGATGAGGGTGGTTGCAGTACGCCTTAGACTTGAGGGCTCCCCATACAAAGTAACCGCACACTGACAGATCAGGTGACGTGGGTAGCCAGCTAGGACTCCGCTGACAACTTTATCAGGCGTGAAGATCGTGTAAATGTGCTCCAAGGTTCGGCAGCCTCTGGGGACAGCTGCTGCATCCTGCTGGAAGAACCTCCGTTAATGGTGCCACAAATGGTTTCGTGCGGACCACTTTTATTTGCCACATCCTGTGCTTCAACTCATCAAAGTAAGCAGGACGTACAAAAATGTTCAGGGAAAGACGGGAAAAAAGCAATGTAAATCTCTTAGGAATGAAAGAAACAGAAAGTGCTGAGCAGCCAAAGCGAACTGGCTGCAGGAAAGATGTAAGTAAATCGAAAAAGAAATGATCATGGGGAGGACTGACTCGGCATACAGAAAAGTCAAAACAACCTTTAGTGAAATTAAAAGTAAAGGTGGTAACATTAAGAGTGGGGTGGGAATTCCACTGTTAAATGCAGAGGAGACAGCGGATAGGTGGAAAGAGTACACTGAAGGCTTATATAAGGGGAAGGCCTTTCCAGTGACACGATAGGAGGAGAAATTGAGTGTATGTGAACGACATATCAGATCCAGTATTAGCATCAGGATTTAAAAGGTCTCTGGAAGACTTGCCGTCGGAATTTCTAAAACAATTGGAGGAAGTGGCAACCAAACGACTATTTAGGTTGGTGTGTTGAAGACTTTTGGAAATAGATTATTCTCACAATTACGAAGATAGAAAGGACAGATAAGGGCGAGAAGTATCGCACAATCAGCATCATGGCTCATACATGCAAACTGATGACAAGGATCATATACAGATGATTGGAAAACAAAATTTAGAATCTGTTAGATGACGAACAGTTGAGCTTTAGGAAGGGTAAATGCACCAGAGAATCAGGTATGACGTTGCCCTTGGCAATGGAAGCAGAACTGAAGTAAAATCAAGATACCTTCAATGAATATGTCGACCTAGGAAAGCGTTCGACAATGTAAAGTGTTGCAAGACGTTCGAAATTCTGAGAAAACTAGAAGTAAGCTATCGGAAAAAGACAGATAATATATAATGGGCGATCAAAATTGTAACGCGGCTCTGGGGTACGTATGGGATTCGTCTCTTCCCAATGTGCGTGCGGTAAACGCGGAAACGTGAACTATGGCGACGTTATTATCAGATGTTTAGAAACAGGACCACTGTGCTGTTATACTTTTCTGGGCTGCCGAAGCACAAACACCGATAGATATCCAACGGAGCATGAAGACTGTGTTTTGGGTCAGCATGTCTGTCGAAAACTACCTTTGAGGAATAGTGTGCCAAGTTCCGTGCTGTTCGCTATTTGATAGAAGATGCCAGCCGATCTGCTAACCCAGTCCCATAACGCCTCATAAATCGGAGACTACGTCAACTCATATGGGAGACATTCAGATACCCGCCGTATAGTTCTGGTCAGGCCTTCGGTCCTCTAAAAATGCTGGAAGTGTCGGCAGTTCTTGTCATACGAGGATGGGGTCCCTCAAAAAAGGCCTAGATGTGTCGGGCACAACCATCGGACGAGGATGTGCAACAGGCATTTACAGACTTCTTCACGCAGCAGGACACAGTAGCTTAAAAACGGGTTTATTCACCTGGTGCATCAGTGGGATGATTGCCTAAATGCTCACGGCGATTTTGCCTCATTTGCTTACCGATTCTGAACTGTGCGGTCTTCGAATGGAATATTTGTGATTTCCTCTTGTACAGCATGTAAAAGAACCAGGAGGGAACAACAAGACTGGAAGGCGAGAAGTGAAGTGCTCTGATTAAAAATTATGTGAGACAGGGATGCCGTCGTTCACCCCTACTGTCCAATCAGTACATCGAAGGAGCAACGACGGAAATAAACTCAGATTGGGATTAAAATTCAGGATGAAAGGATATCAGTGACGAAATTCCCTGATGACATTGCTATCCTCAACGAAAATAAAGACGCATTACAGGATCTGTTGAATGGAATGAACAGCCTAACTACGGGATACAGATTGACAGTAAATCGTAAAGAGACGAAAGTAATGAGAAGTAGCAGAAATGAGAAAAGCAAGAAACTTAACATCAAAATTTGTAATCACAAAGTAGATGAAGTTAAGGAATTCTGCTTCCCTGGAAGCAAAATAGCACATTAAGGAAGAAGCAAGCCGGCCGTTGTGGCCGAGCGGTTCTAGGCGCTACAGTCTGGAGCCGCGCGACCGCTACGGTGGCAGGTTCGAATCCTGCCTCGGGCATGGATGTGTGTGATGTCCTTAGGTTAGGTAGGTTTAAGTAGTTCTAAGTTCTAGGGGACTGATGACCTCAGATGTTAAGTCCCATAGTTCTCAGAGCCATTTTTTTTGTAGAAGCAAGGAGGACATAAAGAGCAGATTATCACAGGAAAATATTTGCTATTCCTGGCCAAGAGAAGTTTATTAGTATCAACATAGCCCTTAATTTGAGGAAGAAATTTCTGAGAAAGTGCGTTTGGTACATAGCACTGTATGGTAGTGAAACATGGACTGTAGGAAACCGGAACAGGAGAGAATCGAACTGACTGAGATATGGTGCTGTAGGAGACTGTTGAAAATAGATGGACTGGTAAGATAATGAATGAGGATGGTCTTCGCAGAATCGTCGAAGAAAGAGGCAAAACTATGGAAAATCACTGACAAGAAGAAAGGTCAGGACGATAGGACACGTGTTAAGACATCAGGCCATAACCTCCATGGTACTAGAGGGAGGTGCAGAGGGTAAAACTGTAGGTGAAGACAAGGATTGGAATACATCCAACAAATAATTAAAGAGACAGGGAGCAAGCGCTACTCTGAGATGAAGAGGTTAAGGCATGAGAGGAATTCATGGCGGGCCGCATCAAACCAGTCAGAAGACTGATAACAAAAAAAGAAAGTAAAATAGCCGAACAAAAGTATGAAAGCAGGTGGTAGAAGTGTAACAGTGAGGCAATAAATCGTTCACAATAGATGCTGGCTTGAAGCCCACACCCAACTGACCTGCTGTCAGACAAGAGATGGACGAGGCGTTCGTGACTCTATGTCAATGTTCATTCAGTTAATTCAAAGGTCGGGAGTCATTTACAATTTCAGGTCTACTCAAATATGAAGTTATTAAGCCTCGGAGATTTACTTCTGTGCAAACAGGTACAGTTGGAGACAGTATGGTGCTCTCTGTCCCAATGTTTACATTTCCGTCCTCTTTTTAAGAAATATGAGTGATCACAGCTGTTACATGTTAAACAGTATATTAGTATTTTAGACATATACTAGGAATTCATCTGAAACATGTAAAAGGCACTTGCAAAACTGCACAAGAAGTGCAGATTGAAAATAGTTCGGCCTGAAATGCTATATTAACTGACAAAATGGTTCCATGCGAAAATCACGGTAGTGGCGAAATACGTAAATAACCACATTTTTGTTGTTAGATTCTTACCGATTACCAATATAATTATATTAACTATTTCCTAAACATAAATCAACTTGGAATAATTCAAAAGTTTGTAAGAACAAATGATCTGTCGTTTACGGTACGTACAGGATCATGCTCCGCTTATTTCAGTAGTGTTATACCTTACTCCATATGTAATGTCAGCTGTGAAAAACAAAGAAAATATTGAATTGCACACATTTCTGTGAGATGAATATAACATACATATTTCTGCCCTCGTTTGACATGCGAGTCACCAGATGGTGACACTACACCTTCACCAGAACTGTCGTCCGCAGCTCGTGGTCGTGCGGTAGCATTCTCGCTTCTCGCGCCCGGGTTCGATTCCCGGCGGGGTCAGGGTTTTTCTCTGCCTCGTGATGACTGGGTGTTGTGTGATGTCCTTAGGTTAGTTAGGTTTAAGTAGTTCTAAGTTCTAGGTGACTGATGACCATAGATGTTAAGCCCCATAGTGCTCAGAGCCATTTGAACCAACCAGAACTGTCAACAAACGACTATGTCACTGCTCAACAAATGGGATAACATTCTTCGGACTTGCAGTCATTACCATTTGTAGGGAAGCAGCATACTCACGCCTTATAAAATTCACATCAGTCTTTCCATTGTGTGCCAGCCTAGTCCGCCGTAACTAGCTCTGACGTCATAAATATTGCACAATACTTTAAAATGAAGTAAATAACCTGAAACGTTTCTGGCATGTCATGAGTAATACAAAATCAATATGTGTTGGATATCAGTTCAATAACTTTAACCATTTTCGAAATTTGGATGTTTTTCTGTAAAAATCATTGGCGCAACAGAAAAGAGCTAGAAACTTAAAAATTTATATTTAGATTCCTTTTGCATAATAATTTAGTAGAAACAGTATTGTGAATCTCACAAATTAAAATTTTAGTTGAAATTCACGATTTTCTGGTTTTCATCTTAAAAATTAAGGAAGCACGATAGATTAAGTAGGCGAATAAATAAAGCTAGGATATTTAAATTTAGGTAGAAGGGAGATCCGCTATCATCATAAAGATGTGAGAAGTTTCAACTGAATAACTATAAAACTATCGCGATAGCGTATCTCAAAAGGGCAAGTTCAGAGCTCGTCTACTGCGTGTAGTGTAATTAAATTAATTATCTCGCCCAAAATATTTGAGTTAGCCACGTCAGACTTTTATTACGACTACTTACCTGTGTGCTGATTGCACATTTAAATTGAGAGCTTCATCGGCCATCAGCAAAGGAAGCAATGATTTATTCGATAACTTAAAGTGGTGCATTACTAGCCCAGCGACTAGTCGGGAGAGCAGATTTGATCAGGCGTTCCCTTTGCCGTCTGCACCGCGGCTTTGTATGTAAGAACGCTGCGCGAGACGGAGGAAGGCCCCAGTTCTCTCCAGACGCTGATTAGCGCACCACCTGTGCTACTCGGGATACGCGTAACCATGAAATAGTTTTCGAGTGAAGTGCTAATTTTGGGATGACGTTAATGATCTATCTTTAGTTTGCGTATGTCGTATTTTCACGTGCCGCCGCAGGACGGACATTCTACCTTTATTAGCGTGGCGTTTGATGAACATTATCATCAAATTATGGCGAGCATTCACTTAAACATTTAATTTGAACAGTTATAGTGGCATCAGCGCATTAGACTCTGAACTGCTCTGGTAGTTGGATTGCGTGGATTCTTTTTGGTCTGTGACTTTCAGAATATAGTGAACATTTTAGAGAGAATGGTTTTTGATTATGAATCCCAGACAATCTCCTAATTCCTCAGAGGTATAAGCTTTAGCTATAAATGTATTTCTCAGATGAAGTGGGCACTAGGAATTCTAATTACAGGCTTCACGTTTTGCTAATCACTTTCTGGTTGCCAATATTGTAGTTAGAGAGCCAGTGTTGAGAACGGCAAACAGCATAAATACAAAACATTTATTCTATTATTCCACCCGCCGCCACACACATTGCCTGCAAGTTCTGAACCCATGTACATAAGAGCTTGCTAACAAATAGTTCTTCAATTAAATTTTCGTGGTGCAACTGTCAATTCAACGAAATGGTTGGATAATTTCTAGTAGACAAAGTGACAAATAGAAATTATGGAAAAATTAAGTCGCGATGTCTTAGCTAAGATACTTTTCATGGAATTATACGATTATTTTGAGTGAAATTACGCCTATGACCTGTGAGCTTAAGCGGCTAAAGTTTACTGAAGCGTACTATTGATGGACATTGTGTGTGGTAATACCGTGAAGCGGCAAACGCTATTGAAAATCAATAGTTACCTGCGTTAACTTGCTTGTGACTCGCCTTCGTAGCCGAGGTCGCTAATGCACGCCTGTGCGATGGCTCTCGACTCGGGGTAAGTCGGTTCGAATCCTGGTGCTGGATGAAATTCTCATCGTCAGTATTTGACGTGTAAGGGGAGAAGAGGCTTTAAGTCTCCCCAGAGCGCCTCACGGGTGACTGAGAGCACGTGACGCTGTTGATGCTGATAATTTCTTGGGATGGGGACGTAAAGCTCGATGGCTACGTTGTGTTTTTCGAGAGCAGTTGGCTATGTGGCCGGCACCGTTTCGTCCCCTCCCTTGTCTCGGTATCGTAAAACGCAAACGAGACACACGAATTGCAGTCACCTACATCCAGCAGTTTTACTAAATACATAGCTCCTAAACACCGTCATTAGGCGGCTGAAGAATCGTCCTGACACTCCGAGCCAACAATACACTAAGTCACGTCTTTTCTTTCGTTTACCTGCCGGAGATTCTGAGGACAAATGGATCGTCTTTATTAATGATGGGTTTTCCTCCAAATGTATTGATAATGTAACACGTAATGTCCCCATTTATCGGAAGAGGCAATGACGAGTCTCTCTTAAGGTACAGGAGAATAGCTACACGCTTTATCTCTCAAAAATCTATTCACCTCCTTTGCTGGGTAGTTCGATTAATACATTGAGAAACATGAAACGTTGCTGAAGTTAAGGTACGTGGAAAAAGCGGCCATTTGTTGACAGCAGCTAATTGTACATCTACAGAGAATGGACAAAAATATGGAAACACCAAAAATATAGGACATTACGAGGCTTTAAAAAATGCTTCCAGTCGTCTCGGAATGGATAAATACTGTCCTGTATGGTTTTGAAGGGAATCTTAAACCATTCTTCGTGCAAAATAGTGACAAGTTCAGGTAACGATGATGGAGGTAGATAGCGACCTCTCCAAAGTACATCGTAAAAGCTCAATAATACTGAGATCGGATGGCTGCAGTGGCCAGGAAGATGCAACATTTCATTCTTGTACTCAAAAAACCAGTCCTGGACTACGTGAACAGTGCGAACAGGGGACCTGTCGTCTTTGACCACAGCATCGTCACTGGGAAACAGACATTGTACTATAAGATGGACCTGGTCAGCCAGAACTGTTCATGTAATCATTGGCAATAACGCAACTTTTCAGAGTAGCCATGGTCTCACGTAATATAAAGGTATGGATGCCCAAGTCATCAGCAACCACCCGCCATATTTCACTCTTGCCACGTAAACTCGTCCAGAATTTGGATACAATTTCAAACAAGACTCATCTGATCAAATTAATTTCTTCAGTTGTTCCGTAGTCCAGGTTTTATGTCTTCGACACAACGTTTTTCTGTTACAGGCGTTTTCGTCACAGACAGCCGAGTCTGGAATGCGAACTCGCCCTGCAGTTCCCTGTTTCTGGAGCTTTCTTGGTGTAGTTTTGATGTGGATAAGGTTCTCGAGTGCAGCATTCTGTTCTGCAGTGACTTTTACAGCTGTCGTTCTATTATTCCTCACTATCATGTTCAATGACCGTCTATCACAATACCACCACATACTTCCGTCCGCGTTGTGACTTAGCGGATGATGTTTCTCCGCTTTCCCTGTATGCAGGATAAATCTTGAAACACCAAATACACTCCTGGAAATGGAAAAAAGAACACATTGACACCGGTGTGTCAGACCCACCATACTTGCTCCGGACACTGCGAGAGGGCTGTACAAGCAATGATCACACGCACGGCACAGCGGACACACCAGGAACCGCGGTGTTGGCCGTCGAATGGCGCTAGCTGCGCAGCATTTGTGCACCGCCGCCGTCAGTATCAGCCAGTTTGCCGTGGCATACGGAACTCCATCGCAGTCTTTAACACTGGTAGCATGCCGCGACAGCGTGGACGTGAACCGTATGTGCAGTTGACGGACTTTGAGCGAGGGCGTATAGTGGGCATGCGGGAGGCCGGGTGGACGTACCGCCGAATTGCTCAACACGTGGGGCGTGAGGTCTCCACAGTACATCGATGTTGTCGCCAGTGGTCGGCGGAAGGTGCACGTGCCCGTCGACCCGGGACAGGACCGCAGCGACGCACGGATGCACGCCAAGACCGTAGGATCCTACGCAGTGCCGTAGGGGACCGCACCGCCACTTCCCAGCAAATTAAGGACACTGTTGCTCCTGGGGTATCGGCGAGGACCATTCGCAACCGTCTCCAT
This sequence comes from Schistocerca piceifrons, assembly GCF_021461385.2. Taxonomy (NCBI): domain Eukaryota; kingdom Metazoa; phylum Arthropoda; class Insecta; order Orthoptera; family Acrididae; genus Schistocerca; species Schistocerca piceifrons. The sequence continues at coordinate 870,272,119 of NC_060139.1, forward strand.
GAAGCTGGGCTACGGTCCCGCACACCGTTAGGCCGTCTTCCGCTCACGCCCCAATATCGTGCAGCCCGCCTCCAGTGGTGTCGCGACAGGCGTGAATGGAGGGACGAATAGAGACGTGTCGTCTTCAGCGATGAGAGTCGCTTCTGCCTTGGTGCCAATGATGGTCGTATGCGTGTTTGGCGCCGTGCAGGTGAGCGCCACAATCAGGACTGCATACGACCGAGGCACACAGGGCCAACACCCGGCATCATGGTGTGGGGAGCGATCTCCTACACTGGCCGTACACCACTGCTGATCGTCGAGGGGACACTGAATAGTGCACGGTACACCCAAACCGTCATCGAACCCATCGTTCTACCATTCCTAGACCGGCAAGGGAACTTGCTGTTCCAACAGGACAATGCACGTCCGCATGTATCCCGTGCCACCCAACGTGCTCTAGAAGGTGTAAGTCAACTACCCTGGCCAGCAAGATCTCCGGATCTGTCCCCCATTGAACATGTTTGGGACTGGATGAAGCGTCGTCTCACGCGGTCTGCACGTCCAGCACGAACGCTGGTCCAACTGAGGCGCCAGGTGGAAATGGCATGGCAAGCCGTTCCACAGGACTACATCCAGCATCTCTACGATCGTCTCCATGGGAGAATAGCAGCCTGCATTGCTGCGAAAGGTGGATATACACTGTACTAGTGTCGACATTGTGCATGCTCTGTTGCCTGTGTCTATGTGCCTGTGGTTCTGTCAGTGTGATCATGTGATGTATCTGACCCCAGGAATGTGTCAATAAAGTTTCCCCTTCCTGGGACAATGAATTCACGGTGTTCTTATTTCAATTTCCAGGAGTGTAGTTCGGTTTCGTTGTTTGAGGAAGCGCCAATCATACGAGCATCAACAATTTGCCCACATTGGACTTCACTTAGCTTAGACATTCCATATTCTCACAGCTACACAGGACACAGTTCTGAGCATGACTGACATTTGCAACTTGTTGAAAACACTGCACAGGAGCCGTTAGTGGTCAAATATAACTGCGCCTCCTGCAGGCTTGACCAGCACCTGCAGTTATGTTCAAGCGTGTATTCCTCTCGGTGTTTTCGCATTTTCAGTCAACTCCTGTACATCTGTATTCAGCAAGCCTTCTTAGGGTGTGTGGCGGAGAGTACTTCTGGTACCTTTGTCTTCTACCCGTTACCTGTTCCCAATGTTGTCGGGAATGTATGTTCCAGGAATTTCGACAATACACCTCTTCGTGATGCATATTGCCACTTGTGTAGCATCTTCCACTGGAGTATGTAGTGAGTCTTTGTAATGCTCTGGCGCCAGCTAAACGGTCCCGTGACCAAACCTCTCTCTTCGGATCTTCCCTATCTACTCCAATAATCCAATAGGGTAAGGGTCCCAAACTGATGTAAATGGTCAGCTGCAAGAACACGACCGGTAAAGAATGTGAACGGAAATATTTCCGGCACACCGTTTGATGCTGCCGCACTATGCTGTCCGGACTGCATCTGCCCAGCTACCGTAAACACCTAGCAGCCGAATGAGAGCTGCAGCCCTTCTCGTGTCGTCTCTTCTAAGCTTATGGGCAGTGGCGTATACATCTAGCAGCATGAACTGCTGCGCTATCAACCGTCAGAAATGCGTATCATACAAACTGCTCCTCACTCTACTTTAAATATAGTTTTATTATTTTAAAGAACTGTATTCTATTTTAATTTTTTATATTTTACGAGTAGCCTATTGGAACATTGTCAAATTTTATGATTTTCACAAGTAAGTATTGCCTTATAGAGGACGAGCACATATAGTGCAGAGAGTAGGGAAAAAAGGGTACACTTAGTTGTGCCTATGTAATTCCCTGATTTATGGTATTATGTTTTGTTTGACCCATGCGTCAACATTTGTTCACAAATACCGCCTACACGCATGAACTACGTATATTTTAACAGCACTTTACTTACCTTACAAGTACACCTGGTGAAAATATTTTTTCTTGTGTCAGCTCTTAACATAAGCTTTTCAGTTGTTTATTGTAGCATTTGAAGATGGCCATTGTGGGCTGAAACCGGTTATGATTGTGTCCTAAAAAAGTGATTGTATCAAAAATAAACTAAATTTTGTAATAAGTCAATTACAATTTCCATCAACAAAATGCCTTTTTTTTCAAGAGTAAAAAAAAACAAACAAAAAAAAAAAAACAAACAACAAAGCAGTCAGGAATGAAATACACAGCAACAGTTAGGAGAAGTCCTCGGGCTGGTAAGACAGAAGGACATTTCGGCGTAGCGATGTTAGTCCTCTGTTGGTTCAATAGAGAAACATTTCGTATCATCCCTGAGAAATATTATTTCCTACAGGTGAAGATCATGATGCCTTTCACATAAAGATATTATTTTCCTTTCATTCCTGCGAAGCATTAACACATGAATAACGACAGATTCGTTAGCGTTTCCCGTTAGAATGGTTGCCCATGATAGGAAACACTGCTTGTCACAATAAATATGGGCACGAAATTTCTTGGAAGTAAATTGAGTGCAGAATTCTTTTCGTAAATTTACAAGTGGCCATGGTATTAGTTATGACCCCTTGTCGCGTATACAGGTACGATCTTTTCTCATCGTTCCCGGCGACGTTTTTTAGTTTCTGACGACGAAGACGTAGATTTACTTTTACCAGAAAGGTTCAACCCATTCCTCAATGTCTTACTCTTTGATCACTTCTATAAAGTGCCTATATTTTTTTGCAGATAGTAACAGCTAATATTGATTCACATCCGTGTTTAGAAGGTGACATGGCTATTGGCAAGACGCTACAACTTTTGTCCTATCACCTTACTCCCGTTCATGACAAACAAGCCACCGTATTGTGATGATGATGTCATTTTTTAACAGGAACTACTAATAAACGGTGGTAGCACCTGCTACATTTGTAAATATTAATTAGGTAAACGTTTTGATATATCTCTATAAGGTGGACACACATGGAAGGCCTGCTCACCAACCTGCAATGACGGCGAGTTGGTGTAAGTGACTCCAAAAGCTCTAGTGGTCTAAAGGCAACATCTTTAACTAGTCATCAAAACGCCCTGGTTTCCGTATTCGATCTGACCCATTGATTATATTCTGAATAAAAATCACCAGCAATGACGACGGAACAGTTCCAGCTTAAAGAGTCACTCCCGTACTGTCAACGTAATTGTCAAAGAGGGCGGAGTAATGGACATGTTTGCGGCATCCTCTTACCATCGGGATGGGGAATTTCCCCTAAAAGGCGGCTGAATCAGTAATGATCAATGAAATTAATAGTACAAAGCAATGGAAAACACTGCATTAAAGACACACACAAGGCGGATCCACAGGATATGTCGTTTGTAATTGGAAAAGTGCCATGGTGATCTCTTCATTGGCAAAAGGTCTCAGGTTAATCCCACATTCGAATCTCTGGGAGGGATTTCGAAGGTGAAGATGACGTTTGAGAAAAAGAATGAATAACTGTTGAAAGTGTAACAGTCCATAAGGCAGATCGCGGATTGTCCCAAGTCTGAATATTGTAGAGAAACTAGGGGTAGTGGGGATTAGTAAAATGAAAGGGAAAGGAGATAAGTATATGTGGTCAGACGAATGTAGACTAATATTAACAACAGCAGGAAACAGTGTAACGGAAGTAGGATTCGTGATGATTAGGAACGTAGCGTAAAAAGAGAGATATTATGAATAGTTCAATGACAGAATTAATCTAATCAGAATCTAAGGCAAACAAACGCCAGTTCAGGTATACATGCCTACGTCACAAGCAGGACCTGAAGAGATAAAGTATATTAGGATACTGAACGTGCAACTAAGAGTGTAAAAGGAGATGAAAATCCAATTGTCATAGGTGATGGAACGCTGTATTAGCAGAAGGAATAGTAGACAGAAATACAGACGAATATGGACTCCATAGTAGGAATGAGACAGGAGAAAGACTAACTGAGTTCTGCAGTAAGTTTCAGCTAGTAGTAGCGAGTACAGTGTTCAAAAATCAAGAGAGGATGAGATTTATTTGCAAAAGCTCCAGAGACACGGCATGTTTCCAGCTGGATTACTGGATTACATAATGGTCAGGTAGAAGTTCTGAAATCAGACATTAGAGACTGGAAGGCGTAGCCGGCAGCTAATGTAGACTTAGAACTGTTTGCTGGAGAGCAGATTGAAGTTCCCTTTGGGTGTAGGTACTGTGACAATGAATACTACAGTAGGCAGTTCAGCTGAAGAGGAGTGGCCACCAATAAAATGGGTAATCACAGAAGCCTTATTGACAAATATGGGTACGAGGAGGGTAACAGCGAAGAAATCTCGGATAACAGAAATGTAAAGGTCACCCCTTGGGTCAGGAGCTCAGAGGGCGTCGAGGTTGCACAGGTGAGGGGGTGACCTGACATTTGGTGGAGGCCGAGCTGCGCGGGCTCGTGAGTGTTCCAGTCTTAACACAAACGACGTCAGTGAAACAGAGGTATCTGTATTAAGGTTTCATCAATGTGAATACTACAATGGATATTGTTTTCTCCGGCGCGCATGAAACGGTCCGGGCTGCTTGCTCGAGCAGCTGCGAGGAAAGCTAGACACAGCACTCTGACAGCTCATATAACTTGCGGTAGGTGAGGCACTCTACGTGACAATGAGGAGGTGTAGGGTGAGGTAGGGGGAGGCAGCGAGGCGTCTCGCAGACACGCCTCTGGTATGATGCGCTTCAGTGCTCTCGAAGATGGATGCGTGCATAGACCTGTACCGACAGCATCTTCTGGATGGCGGCTGTCGTGATGAACGAATTCTAGCAAAAGCAGCATACAGCACGGAAGACGGTACATGTACAGCCTTTGAAGCAGCATCAGGTGCCCACCCACCAAACAGAAGTTAGCAGTTTGCAGTCAACTGGTTTAGCCATTCACCAGGGGAAGGCCCAGTAGGTCCACATCTGCTATCAGTCACGGTTGTGACCATTCGTTGGTGGTCTCGTGGAGTAATGAAGTTTGGAAACAGCTGGTAGGTTGCAGTCTCGTAGCTGAAGTCTTCAACCAGGCAGCAAGTAGGACATCTCGGTTCGCCAGCAGATTTAACCTGCAAGTAGTGAACCTGTCATTTGGTGATGCAGACAGAATGTCCAGACACTGAGGACGAGATGTCTGAAACAGGGGTATTTAAAGCCAGACATCACATCACCGTAGCAGATTAGGCGGCCACTTGCTCTCGTTTAACCTGAGGTGTCAGCGGTCCTGTCCACACACCATGGTGTCTCAATTACGAAAGGTTTTTCCCTCCTCTGCATTTATCACCAGTACTACACTCCTGGAAATGGAAAAAAGAACACATTGACACCGGTGTGTCAGACCCACCATACTTGCTCCGGACACTGCGAGAGGGCTGTACAAGCAATGATCACACGCACGGCACAGCGGACACACCAGGAACCGCGGTGTTGGCCGTCGAATGGCGCTAGCTGCGCAGCATTTGTGCACCGCCGCCGTCAGTATCAGCCAGTTTGCCGTGGCATACGGAACTCCATCGCAGTCTTTAACACTGGTAGCATGCCGCGACAGCGTGGACGTGAACCGTATGTGCAGTTGACGGACTTTGAGCGAGGGCGTATAGTGGGCATGCGGGAGGCCGGGTGGACGTACCGCCGAATTGCTCAACACGTGGGGCGTGAGGTCTCCACAGTACATCGATGTTGTCGCCAGTGGTCGGCGGAAGGTGCACGTGCCCGTCGACCCGGGACAGGACCGCAGCGACGCACGGATGCACGCCAAGACCGTAGGATCCTACGCAGTGCCGTAGGGGACCGAACCGCCACTTCCCAGCAAATTAGGGACACTGTTGCTCCTGGGGTATCGGCGAGGACCATTCGCAACCGTCTCCATGAAGCTGGGCTACGGTCCCGCACACCGTTAGGCCGTCTTCCGCTTACGCCCCAACATCGTGCAGCCCGCCTCCAGTGGTGTCGCGACAGGCGTGAATGGAGGGACGAATGGAGACGTGTCGTCTTCAGCGATGAGAGTCGCTTCTGCCTTGGTGCCAATGATGGTCGTATGCGTGTTTGGCGCCGTGCAGGTGAGCGCCACAATCAAGACTGCATACGACCGAGGCACACAGGGCCAACACCCGGCATCATGGTGTGGGGAGCGATCTCCTACACTGGCCGTACACCACTGGTGATCGTCGAGGGGACACTGAATAATGCACGGTACATCCAAACCGTCATCGAACCCATCGTTCTACCATTCCTAGACCGGCAAGGGAACTTGCTGCTCCAACAGGACAATGCACGTCCGCATGTATCCCGTGCCACCCAACGTGCTCTAGAAGGTGTAAGTCAACTACCCTGGCCAGCAAGATCTCCGGATCTGTCCCCCATTGAGCATGTTTGGGACTGGATGAAGCGTCGTCTCACGCGGTCTGCACGTCCAGCACGAACGCTGGTCCAACTGAGGCGCCAGGTGGAAATGGCATGGCAAGCCGTTCCACAGGACTACATCCAGCATCTCTACGATCGTCTCCATGGGAGAATAGCAGCCTGCATTGCTGCGAAAGGTGGATATACACTGTACTAGTGCCGACATTGTGCGTGCTCTGTTGCCTGTGTCTATGTGCCTGTGGTTCTGTCAGTGTGATCATGTGATGTATCTGACCCCAGGAATGTGTCAATAAAGTTTCCCCTTCCTGGGACAATGAATTCACGGTGTTCTTATTTCAATTTCCAGGAATGTAGAACGCCTCGGAGTGGCGGAGCTCGGACGTTGCGTATTATTATTCTGTATTATAGAGTTTGCAAAACGACCCTACTGCACCGTTTGCGCTCCATGTTACGGTTCTGCTCTTTGTGTGGCAATGAGTTGACAATACTGTGACTCTCTGCGTGCTCTGTATTATGATTTTGACACACAGTTTGAGTTGGACTTCGTTCTTTTATCGTCTGTGTCGAGCAATAGCTTCGAAAGTTTGTTAGTGCACTCAGGACAGGTTTATGGCCAACCAAATAAATTCGTCAACTGATCGATGAAAACAGGAAGTACAAAAATGCTAAAAAAAAGGAATACAGAAACGTAAGTGAAAAAAAAAATGAAATAAACAGGAAGCGCAGGGAAACGATGGCAAAGTTTCCGCAGGAAAAATGCGAAGAGATCGAGAAAGAAATAGTCATCAGAAGGGTGATTCAATATCTAGGAAACTCGAAACATCTTACGGTGATAGGAAGAGGAAATACGTTACCGTAAAGAGGGCAAAGAGAATTCCCCTGTTGTACGTAGAGAAGACAGTGGACTGGATGAAGCGGTACACTGAAGGCCTCTACGAGGGAAGGAAATGCCTGGTGACGTGATAGAGGAAGAAATGGGAGTCGATATGTAAGACATAGGGGATCCAGTATTAGAATTAAAGCTTAGCAGAGCGTTGGGAGACGTGTAATCAAATGAAAAGTATTCTGAAATAAAATACCTAACGTTTTTGAACTTACAATGTGAAACAAAGTTTTTAGTTCTTTAATGCAGAATATTTGTATAATGTATAGAAAAATCAGGACTGTCTGCTTAAGACTTTTTAGGTACGTTATACTTATGAACTTGTTTATAAGTTTTCTCTTTATTTTATGATATAGTTGAAAAGAAAATATTTCTAATCTGAAAATATAATGTAGTTATGGTATCAAAAAAATCTAACGCGGTGACATTTTCTATTTCTCAGCTGTATTCACATTCACACAAATCAACTGACGAAAGGTCCTCCATCAGAAATGAGTATTATCCCATGTTGTGCTAGATGCCATTTTAGCATTAATTGAATCTTTTCTTTTCACGAGTTAGTCGCTTGGAAATATTTAGGGAGTCCTTTGAGCACTACTAGTACCAATTCAAATTATTTATCTTCGAATCGCAACTTTATTACATACGACGTACTCAAGTAATCTCTTTTTCATTCAGTATTCAGACTGTGCTTCGTCACAGAGCACTCTGTTTCGATATCAAATGGTCTATAAATTTTACGAAGCAGATAAGGATTGTGTGCACATGTATTATCATGATCAACCTGATAATTTTTATGCAGGAAAAATTTACTGAAAAACATCATAAAGTATAACATGCATAAATGTCGTTTGCTGACTGAACACCCTACATGATTTCATGACGCAATTCACAATATTCTATACTTATTCTTTGTTTTCCTGTGTCACTAACATTTAGTGATGAACTATTATACTTTCTGACTAGCTCTACATAATATTGAGATACATTAAAGCCTTTTCCTTAAATATAGCTTCTTGAAATTCGTAACTTTTTAGGCTTTTATTTTACTTCTATTACTCGATGTTATAACCACATCAAAACTAACCATTATATCTGTGGTGTCACCGCCAGACACCACACTTGCTAGGTGGTAGCCTTTAAATCGGCCGCGGTCCGTTAGTATACGTCGGACCCGCGTGTCCAACTATCAGTGATTGCAGACCGAACGCCGCCACACGGCAGGTCTAATCTAGAGAGACTCCCTAGCACTCGCCCAGTTGTACAGCCGACTTTGCTAGCGATGGTTCACTGCCTACATACGCTCTCATTTGCAGAGACGACAGTTTAGCATATTCTTCAGCTACGTCATTTGCTACGACCTAGCAAGGCGCCATATTCAGTTACTATTGATATTGATATTGTGAATCATGTACCGTCAAGAGCGACGTTCATCATTAAATGGATTAAAGTTAAGTATCAAACTACTCCCGTCCGCTTTCTGAATTCTAATTCCTTGTCATGTTCCAGACCTCACGTCAGTATAGTTCTTCTCTCCTCACGCCAGTCTGCGTGAGCTAAAATGCGTACATTTCGGTCTCCTCTAGTAACACGGTGTTGGCTCTTCTGCCAACACTACAATATCTCCTTGACTAAGACGCAGTTGTTTGATTCTGTTGATAAAGTCGTCAGCGTTCTTGATGTAATGCACACAACGACCCACATGCGGTCCAAGGAGGCTGGCCAGGTGTTTTACCAATCTGTAAGTGGGTGACCCAATGGTGTTCACAATGGGATGAAGAGGAGAATCCGGTTTGTGGATTTTTGGTAGTCCATAAACCATAGGTGGTCTCGGCGCCTGAGGGGGGAGATTCTTAATAACGCCTTCCTCCAGTGTTGACTGCATGGCGGCCAGTATTTCGACCAGCTAGACGGCGTGGCTATGGGAAGTTCATTAGCTCCATCCATAGCCAACCTTTGTATGGAAAAAATTGAAGACATCACCTTGGACACGGCTCCAGCTAAGCCAAGTTGCTTTTCTCGTTACGTCGATGACACTTTTATCATCTGGCCCCATGGTCGTGAAAAGTGGGAGAATTCTTAGAACACCTGAACAACATTCACGGCCACACCAAGTTTATAATGAAAGTCGAGACAGATGGTGCATTGCCCTTCGTAACGGCCTCGTTCGACGGAATACCAATGGGCACCTCAGCCACAATGTCTACAGGAAACCGACACACAAAGACCGGTATCTGCACGTTCTCAGCCACCACCATCTTGCACAAAAACGTGGCGTTCTGAATATCCTCGTCCATCGTGCTAAAGTCGTCTCAGACGCTGAAAGTCTACCACCTCCGAAAAGTCTTCCGGGAAAACGGGTACAGCCACGGACGGGTATGACACGCAAGAAACACTCCAACAGAAAAGAGAACACCGCCGAAGAAGAAGCAAGAAACTTGTGTTTTTGTCTTTCTGTGGTACAGTGTCGGGAAAGATTAGCCGGCTCCTGAAGAGATATAACATTTCATCGGTGTTCAGGCCCGCAGCAAAAATTCGACAGCTCATGAAGCCTGTGAACGCCTGGAGTGTACAAGATACCATGTCAGTGTGGCTGTTACTACGTCGGCCAAAGAGTACGCACTGTGGAGCAACTCCGGACGGAGCACGAGAGGTGCTTACGCCTAAGCTGTCCACAAAAATCAATGCACACCGAATTCTATTCGACGAAACATCTGTCGTTGTGAGGACGAAGGGATTTTGGGATAGCGTCATAAACGAAGCTATTGAAATAAAAACCTCTGAAAATATCATCAACAAGGACGCCGGTTTGCAGCTCAGCACAGTCTGGAACCCGGCAATCGCGAGGTTAAAACGGGTGCGACGGGCGTGGGATGGAAACATTACCATATATGGCGAGGAAGAGAGCACTATTGACGTCACAGCCAGTAGTGCGGCCACGGCGACACGGTAGTCATTCTTACCACTTGACAATGACTGAGGAGAGCTCGGTCGAAAGGTCGTGGGATTTTAACCACCTGACGAAGCTGGAAGCCCGAGAAAATTTTATTAAGATAATCTAATGTATGATATATTTTATGCAACTAATCGTGTAGGCGTGAGATATATGCTTATCAGTATACCATGGTTCTTATATTTGAGAAAAAACCAATTCTGAGGTCAATTTTATGCAATTTGTTATTAGGTGTTAGTGTTGGATAAAGTAAAACGAAAGGAAGAAGAATGACGTATTATGTAAAAGTAAAAAACGTAATTAGTGCTAGTGCTCATTGCAACTGTTTCAGGTTTATTTTATTTATCTACACTCCTGGAAATTGAAATAAGAACACCGTGAATTCATTGTCCCAGGAAGGGGAAACTTTATTGACACATTCCTGGGGTCAGATACATCACATGATCACACTGACAGAACCACAGGCACATAGACACAGGCAACAGAGCACGCACAATGTCGGCACTAGTACAGTGTATATCCACCTTTCGCAGCAATGCAGGCTGCTATTCTCCCATGGAGACGATCGTAGAGATGCTGGATGTAGTCCTGTGGAACGGCTTGCCATGCCATTTCCACCTGGCGCCTCAGTTGGACCAGCGTTCGTGCTGGACGTGCAGACCGCGTGAGACGACGCTTCATCCAGTCCCAAACATGCTCAATGGGGGACAGATCCGGAGATCTTGCTGGCCAGGGTAGTTGACTTACACCTCCTAGAGCACGTTGGGTGGCACGGGATACATGCGGACGTGCATTGTCCTGTTGGAACAGCAAGTTCCCTTGCCGGTCTAGGAATGGTAGAACGATGGGTTCGATGACGGTTTGGATGTACCGTGCATTATTCAGTGTCCCCTCGACGATCACCAGTGGTGTACGGCCAGTGTAGGAGATCGCTCCCCACACCATGATGCCGGGTGTTGGCCCTGTGTGCCTCGGTCGTATGCAGTCCTGATTGTGGCGCTCACCTGCACGGCGCCAAACACGCATACGACCATCATTGGCACCAAGGCAGAAGCGACTCTCATCGCTGAAGACGACACGTCTCCATTCGTCCCTCCATTCACGCCTGTCGCGACACCACTGGAGGCGGGCTGCACGATGTTGGGGCGTGAGCGGAAGACGGCCTAACGGTGTGCGGGACCGTAGCCCAGCTTCATGGAGACGGTTGCGAATGGTCCTCGCCGATACCCCAGGAGCAACAGTGTCCCTAATTTGCTGGGAAGTGGCGGTGCGGTCCCCTACGGCACTGCGTAGGATCCTACGGTCTTGGCGTGCATCCGTGCGTCGCTGCGGTCCTGTCCCAGGTCGACGGGCACGTGCACCTTCCGCCGACCACTGGCGACAACATCGATGTACTGTGGAGACCTCACGCCCCACGTGTTGAGCAATTCGGCGGTACGTCCACCCGGCCTCCCGCATGCCCACTATACGCCCTCGCTCAAAGTCCGTCAACTGCACATACGGTTCACGTCCACGCTGTCGCGGCATGCTACCAGTGTTAAAGACTGCGATGGAGCTCCGTATGCCACGGCAAACTGGCTGACACTGACGGCGGCGGTGCACAAATGCTGCGCAGCTAGCGCCGTTCGACGGCCAACACCGCGGTTCCTGGTGTGTCCGCTGTGCCGTGCGTGTGATCATTGCTTGTACAGCCCTCTCGCAGTGTCCGGAGCAAGTATGGTGGGTCTGACACACCGGTGTCAATGTGTTCTTTTTTCCATTTCCAGGAGTGTATTTTCAACAGTTTCTCCACTAATGGTGATAACAGGACACTCACTTTTTATATTGCTGTTAAAATTACACTTTTATTTCGGGTTGATGAAACATCGCATAAATTTAAAACTGTCACGCATACACTATAACGTCTTCAGACCGCTTACCACAACAGAAACGAAAATTTGTACTACGCATACCAACCGAAAATACAACTTAATATGAATTGGTACCAACAGTGTAAGACATTAACAGTAAATAGACAAAGAGCGTCGAGCTAGTTTTAGAAGAGTCGCTTCCTCGCATGTACTCGAGTGTGAGTGACTAAATAAGTTGCAAACGTCAGACTACGGCATATCGTCTTAAGTTTCCCTCCTACACGTATCTAGAGTGGAAGGTGAATTACGTCCTGTTAGAACGGTATTTTATGGAAATTTATGCTCATTTGTATAAAGGAATTTTGCAGAAGACAAAAAGGTCACAAACAAGAAGCATCCTGGTTGCCCCGGTTATCCAGTGGTGGCGCATTGTTTCGACGTCTAGCTGTGCGGCTGGTCTCGGCGGAGGTTCGAGTCCTCCCTCGGGCATGGGTGTGTGTTTGTCCTTAGGATAATTTAGGTTAAGTAGTGTGTAAGCTTAGGGACTGATGACCATAGCAGTTAAGTCCCATAAGATTTCACACACATTTGAACATTTTTTCCAACGTCAGTTCGATACCCTCGAGACGCATTAGTCTTGTGGGTTGCAGCAATTTAAGGAGCCAAGTAAACTTGTTATGTCCCGAGAGGTCACTCCTTAGATGCGAAAGCTGCCACAACAATTCTATGCTACAGACTTTTAACGCCTTGCCGAATGACGGGGTAGGTATTTAAGTTTACAAGGTAATTATGATGAAAAGCAAAATACGCGACTCTGATGCCTCTGTCCTAGTTTACGACTTATTTATCCAGTTCAGACCTGAATTTTTTTCTGGAGGAAGGAAACTTTTTCTTTGTGCTCTAATGCTCTTAAGCGATGTTTTTAATGATTTTAGATGCAAGATTCGTACATTATATGTACCCATACTTTGTAAACTTGGCTTTTTCTTACGGACTAGAAAAATTAGTTTTGAAATATTCACTGTTCTAATAAATAAACCCATCATTCGATAATTAGTAACCAAAATAACAATAATAATATTCAGTAATACACAAGAATATAACCAACCACTTCCGTGTATTTTCGAGGCCAAAAGCTGTTGCGTAATGCTATATTCCCTTCTTGATATTTTTATATGTCCAAGATGTGGCAGAACTTGTACACGGTAAGAAGAATGAAAATTCACAAATGTGGACATGATATTTCCATTGACAAAGAAGATTCCGGTTGCAGCTAATACGCAGCAAAGATTAATATACGCAATTGCAGCCAGAGGGTCTGAAAGGGTTACTGAGTAACCCTCGTACTTACTCAGTAAATTGCTAGCATAAAACACTTGAACCGACTTTAATCACAAAAATGCTGGACATTTCAGCGTTTCCCAAAAATTTTAAAGGCTAGCGGAACATTTTTGAAGAAAAAAAAACGGGACCGTCCTGCGAAAAACGGGTCAAATGGACACCCTTCCTCAGAGGGGCCACTTTATCCCTCCTTTCCCTCATAATAAACATTGGCACACTGTGGTTAACTGGTACCGTAATATGACGACCGTAAAGTAGAATGATGAATGGGGCAAACAGCTGAGAGAGGCCTTGCGTTTCTGAGACAGACCGAGTTAAGTGATGACTACGTAACTGTGGAGCAATACTCCAGCACTGGAGTATTACAGGGACACGTGTGAGGCATATGAGAGCCGTGTCGGCTTTGACCGAAACGTAAGCCGAGGACAGAAGGTAGGAGGTGTTGTAAATAGGCTGTTTAGGTTTTTATGTTGGTAACGCCTCGTAGCGCTCTCTATTAAAATCGCTGACTACGCTGTGTGCAGTCTGTGGCTGGTTGGACTCGTTGTTGGAAGTTATACACCAGTGTAGTGTTGGGCAGTTGGTTGTGAACAGCTCGTAATGTTGGGCAGTACATATATATATATATACACTCCTGGAAATGGAAAAAAGAACACATTGACACCGGTGTGTCAGACCCACCATACTTGCTCCGGACACTGCGAGAGGGCTGTACAAGCAATGATCACACGCACGGCACAGCGGACACACCAGGAACCGCGGTGTTGGCCGTCGAATGGCGCTAGCTGCGCAGCATTTGTGCACCGCCGCCGTCAGTGTCAGCCAGTTTGCCGTGGCATACGGAGCTCCATCGCAGTCTTTAACACTGGTAGCATGCCGCGACAGCGTGGACGTGAACCGTATGTGCAGTTGACGGACTTTGAGCGAGGGCGTATAGTGGGCATGCGGGACGCCGGGTGGACGTACCGCCGAATTGCTCAACACGTGGGGCGTGAGGTCTCCACAGTACATCGATGTTGTCGCCAGTGGTCGGCGGAAGGTGCACGTGCCCGTCGACCTGGGACCGGACCGCAGCGACGCACGGATGCACGCCAAGACCGTAGGATCCTACGCAGTGCCGTAGGGGGCCGCACCGCCACTTCCCAGCAAATTAGGGACACTGTTGCTCCTGGGGTATCGGCGAGGACCATTCGCAACCGTCTCCATGAAGCTGGGCTACGGTCCCGCACACCGTTAGGCCGTCTTCCGCTCACGCCCCAACATCGTGCAGCCCGCCTCCAGTGGTGTCGCGACAGGCGTGAATGGAGGGACGAATGGAGACGTGTCGTCTTCAGCGATGAGAGTCGCTTCTGCCTTGGTGCCAATGATGGTCGTATGCGTGTTTGGCGCCGTACAGGTGAACGCCACAATCAGGACTGCATACCACCGAGGCACACAGGGCCAACACCCGGGATCATGGTGTGGGGAGCGATCTCCTACACTGGCCGTACACCACTGGTGATCGTCGAGGGGACACTGAATAGTGCACGGTACATCCAAAACGTCATCGAACCCATATTTCTACCATTCCTAGACCGGCAAGGGAACTTGCTGCTCCAACAGGACAATGCACGTCCGCATGTATCCCGTGCCACCCAACGTGCTCTAGAAGGTGTAAGTCAACTACCCTGGCCAGCAAGATCTCCGGATCTGTCCCCCATTGAGCATGTTTGGGACTGGATGAAGCGTCGTCTCACGCGGTCTGCACGTCCAGCACGAACGCTGGTCCAACTGAGGCGCCAGGTGGAAATGGCATGGCAAGCCGTTCCACAGGACTACATCCAGCATCTCTACGATCGTCTCCATGGGAGAATAGCAGCCTGCATTGCTGCGAAAGGTGGATATACACTGTACTAGTGCCGACATTGTGCATGCTCTGTTGCCTGTGTCTATGTGCCTGTGGTTCTGTCAGGGTGATCATGTGATGTATCTGACCCCAGGAATGTGTCAATAAAGTTTCCCCTTCCTGGGACAATGAATTCACGGTGTTCTTATTTCAATTTCCAGGAGTGTATATATATATGGTGTTACAAAAAGGTACTGCCAAACTTTCAGGAAACATTCCTCACGCAGAAATAAAGAAAAGATGTTATGTGGACATGTGTCCGGAAACGCTTAATTTCCATGTTAGAGCTCATTTTAGTTTCTTCCACCTACGCTCAATGGAGCAAGTTATCATGATTTCATACGGGATACTCTGCTTGTGCTGCTAGAACAGTTGCCTTTACAAGTACGACACAACATGTGGTTCATGCACGATGGAGCTCCTGCACATTTCAGTCGAAGTCTTCGTACGCTTCTCAACAACAGATTCGGTGACCGATGGATTGGTAGAAGCGGACCAATTCCATGGCCTCCACGCTCTCCTGACCTCAACCCTCTTGACTTTCATTTATGGGGGCATTTGAAAGCTCTTGTCTACGCAACCCCGGTACCAAATGTAGAGACTCTTCGTGCTCGTTTTGTGGACGGCTGTGATACAATACGCCATTCTCCATGGCTGCATCAGCGCATCAGGGATTTCATGCGACGGAGGGTGGATGCATGTATCCTCGCTAACGGAGGACACTTTGAACATTTCCTGTAACAAAGCGTTTGAAGTCACGCTGGTACGTTCTGCTGCTGTGTGTTTCTATTCCATGATTAATGTGATTTGAAGAGAAGTAATAAAATGAGCTCTAAGATGGAAAGTAAGCGTTTCCGGACACATGTCCACATAACATATTTTCTTTCTTTGTGTGTGAGGAATGTTTCCTGAAAGTTTGGCCGTACCTTTTTGTAACACCCTCTATATATATATAATGGCTTTTGAACACTATTAAGGTAAACACATTGTTTGTTCACTATCAAAATCTTTCATTTGCTAACTATATGTCTAACAGTAGTTAGTGCTTTCAGTAATTAGAATCTTTTATTTAGCTGGCAGTATTGGCGTTCGATGTATTGCAGTAGTTCGAGTAACGAAGATTTTTGTGAGGTAAGTGATTCATGAAGGATGTAGGTTGTTGTTAGCCAGGGCTATTCTTTTGTAGGTGTTATATAAGTCAGACTGCGTTGCGCTAAAATATTGTGTGTCAGTTTAGTAATGATCAGAATAAGCAAAGAGAAAACTGTCTCAGTATGTTCAGTTTCACTCTGGAGTTTGAAAATAATGTAACGTAGAAGTTTTACCAGCTCAGTCATTCTTTACATTCAAAGGGGAAGTTTCAGTGTGAGTGGCAGCCAGTGGCTAGCAACTGGTGTCTAGTGGCCGGAGAGTTATCTGCGGACAGCCACACGTGGCCGGCACCACGAGGAGGGGGTGGTGGGGGCGGGGAGAAGGGCAGGCAGGCTGCGCGCCCACTCCGTCGAGCCTCCCGTATAAAAGACGCCGCCGCCGCACGTCCGCCAACGACTCGTCGTAGACGCACAGCAGCAAACGACGAGCGCCATGAAGACCTCTGTGACGTTGCTGCTGGCCGCTGTGGCACTGATGGGCCTGGCCGCTGGACACAGCCGTGAAAGACGAGGCACAGGTGAGTTACATCATGAATAACTGTGGTGAAAGGGGTGGAAAGGATACAGGATGGGGAAGAGATAGGAGAGAAATAATGACTTCGTATCGCACAGCGCGTGGTGACAATTCTAAGTCGAGAGTTGAAAATTTGTGCCAGCCTGGGTCTCGAACCCAGATGCTCCGCTTCTCTAGAACAGTTACTATAACCGCCTCGGTCATCCAGACACACTTCCCGACACACACAAAGTCCCATCTTCCTGCTCGTCCCACCACAACGTTCAAATGTTCAAATGTGTGTGAATTCCTAAGGGATCAATCTGCTAAGGTCATCGGTCCCTAGACTTACACAATAGTTTCACGTATGCTAACAAGGGAACCTCCCCATCGCACCTCCCTCAGATTTAGTTATAAGTTGGCACAGTGGATAGGCCTTGAAAAACTGAACACAGATCAATCGAGAAAACAGGAAGAAGTTGTGTGGAACTATGAAAAAAGTAAGCAAAATATACAAACTGAGTAGTCCATGTGAACGATAGGCAATATCAAGGACAGTGGGAGCTCAGTAGCGTCATGGTCCCGTGGTTAGCGTGAGCAGCTGCGGAATGAGAGGTCCTTGGTTCAAGTCTTCCCTCGTGTAAAAAGTTTAACTTATTATATAATCAACTTCGCTCTCCAAAATGCCGGGACATGTTCAGATTTGCTTGGACATATGCAGAATTTAACGGTCTACACAAGGAAAAATTTGAAACCGTTAAAAACATATGTTTTGACAGAGCACAGGGAAAAATGTGCGACTGTGAAACTGTCGCATTCATTTGTTGCAGTTTATGCGACAAACTCTTATGTTTTCATCACTTTTTTGGGAGTGATTATCATATCCACAAGAAAACCTAAATCGGGCAAGATAGAAGAATCTTTTTACACATTCGCCAAGTGTACAAGTTTGGTGGGTCGACAACATATTCCTATCATGTGACGCACATGCCGTCACCAGTGTCGTACAGAATATATCAGACGTGTTTTCCTGTGAAGGAATCGGTTGACCTATGACCTTGCGATCAAATTTTTTCGGTTCCCATTGGAGGGGCATGTCCTTTCGTCTACTAATCGCACGGTTTTGTGGTGCGGTTGCAAAACACAGACACTAAACTTATTACAGTGAACAGAGACGTCAATGAACGAATGGACAGATCATAACTTTGCGAAAATAAAGAAAATAAACTTTTCACTCGAGGGAAGACTTGAACCAAGGACCTCTCGTTCCGCAATTGCTCACGTTAACCACGGGACCATGGCGCTCCTTAGCTCACATTATCCTTGATGTTGCACATCTTGCGCATGGACTACTCAGTTTGTATATTTTGCTTATTTTTTTTTTATGGTTCCACATAACTTCTTTCTGTTTTCTCGATTGATCTGCGTTCAGTTTTTCAAGGCCTATCCACTGTGCCAACTTATAACTAAATCTGAGGGGGGTGCGATGGGGAGGTTCCCTTGTAAGAACAAGTAGTCCGTGACAAGGCGTCTCAGAGCGCACGGCCACTCCACGTGGCACAGCAACGTTTTCCGCCCATTAAATCACTACTCCCAGATTTCTGACTCCCATAGGAGTTCGGACATTGGTTGTGCATCTGAACTGGAGGATTTTGTCAAACAGAACTACAGATATGAGTGGCGTCTTTTCTGTCTCACATGTCTGACAGAACAGCCACTACCCACGTCGATCATGTTCGACAGAACAGACACCACTCATATCTCCACCGAGTTATATCAAGACATGGCTCTCACCCACATGTTGTTAGAAGTACCTGCCAAAGGTGGATGTGTAAAGCTGGTTTTAAGCCTATATTAAACGATGCAACTAAACCATATACTTATGCACCAGCGCCCCAAGCTTACATATCTGTAACTACATGCTGGTTCACGTAGACCTGTTACACCATCCGCGCGGGATATACCTGGCACACATGCGCAGTAGACAGTGATAACGCGCGAAACGCAAACAGAACCGTCTGATCTCTTGTAAAGTCGTTCGTTCTACAGCACGAAACACAAGGGGGGCCGTGTGACATATTGGAACATCATCCATTCGAATTATTTATGTGATTCGAGGTTCCTATTTCATAAGAAATTGTTTTTTATCATATTTTGTTATTCTCTTATGTGGGTAACTACTGTTCGGAATTACAGACTCAACAATTAGTTTTATATTAAGACACTTGGTTAAACAGGTAAATGTATTTATACAGCATTTTGCACATGGAGGACCCACTTCTTTTTGGAGCTATTGCCCCGGCAGTGACAGTAAATCTTCTGATTAGGGCAGAACGACGACGAAAACAAAAAGGCAGACGTTGTTGAGTTCGATCCTGACTGAAAAGTAGGGACAAAGGCAGGGGATTATATTCACTGCTTATGAAAGAACTGAGGCTCGAAGACCCGCATGGATTTCGGAGCTTCGTGGCGATGGACATGGCCTGTTTCGAGAAGCTGCTGTCTATGATAGAAGATGGAATTAGCAAGTGTGACACAGTCTGTCTCACATTCTCGAAAGTAAGAGTTAAATCATATGTTTATACGTTTTGTGATCATACCGGTCTATATTATGAATAAAATACCGATAAATGCCCTGTTACGTGAACCAGTATGTAGTTATAGATATGCCCGTTTGGGGCGTTGTTGCATAGGAATATGGTTTAGGCGCATCGTGTAATAGGGGCTTAATATAATGCACATAGGACTCTTTCGTATAACATTCGCCATTTATTCCTAGTCCAATGTCGTTCTCTTCGTCAACTTTTTACGGACGCCTTTTTTCCCTTTCACGTCCTTATATTGACTTCACATCCTATTTTCTACAAAAATTCTTCCCTACGCTTTTACTACTCCCATCAATTTCTATAATCTGTTCTGTATCTTATAGCTTTTGACTGTGCTCATAATCTTCCCACTGTCACTCCTGCAGTGCCGTTAAACTCTTCCCAAATATTTTTCCTTGTGTCCTTAATACGACCCTCCTCTCAACAATACTTTCTAAGGGCTACTTTTCTTCACAGTTATTTTTCAGTACCATTTAATTTATTATTCCCTCCAACTACATCAATTTGAAATTGTTCTACCTTCTTCAGTATTGATTTCCGTAGACAATGATTTACTTACAACGTTCTCCTCCGATTTACAGTTTTCAGACACACACACACACACACACACACACACACACACTCACACTCAAACGCACAGTGTTATTCAGTTGCCCCTACTCTTGGTTTCATGCAACCTGCAGGGGCCTTAAAATACCGCACTCGGGATTTCATATTCTCTCGCTCGCTATATGCTAACTATTAGCCCTACAGAAAAAATTAACATGACCTTTTTATAGGAAGTGTAATGTAGGCAAAGTACTGGGTTTCGTTTTCGGTTGAGGACGTAGTTTTCAAGTAGTTCAAGAAATACGTACAGAAATAACCTTCAAACTGATTTTTCTTGAATATCTCGAAAACCGTAGCTCGCAGTGAAAAGCAACCAGTACAAAATGTAACTATATTAAATTTGCAACACAAACATCCTGCTCATTTTATCTGTATGATTAACAGTTCGCTTGTAGCGAGTGAGATAATATGAAAATCTTGCACGTGGTATTCGAAGGTGTTGCCAGGCTGCATAAATCTCAGCGGTAGAGGCAGCTGAATCATCCTCTGTGATCAAAAGTATCCGGACACCTGGCTGAAAATGACTTGCAAGTTCGTGGCGGCCTTCATCCGTAATGCTGCAATTCAATATGATGTTGGCCCACCCTTAGCCTTGAAGACAGCTTCCACTCTAGCAGGCATACATTCAGTCAGGTGCTGGAAGGTTTCTTGGGGAATGGCAGCCCATTTTTCACGGAGTTCTGCACTGAGGAGATGTATTGATGTCGGTCGGTGAGGTCTGGCACGAAATCGGCGTTCCAAAACATACCAAAGGTGTTCCATAGGATTTAGGTCAGGCCTCTGTACAGGCCAGTCCATTACAGGGATGTTATTGTCGTGTAACCACTCGCAACAGGCCGTGCATTACGAACAGGTGCTCGATCGTGTTGAAAGATGCAATCGCCATCCCCGAATCGCTGTTCAACAGTGGGAAGCAAGAACGTGCTTAAAACATCAGTGTAGGCCTCTGCTGTGATAGTGCCACGAAAAACAGCAAGGGTGTAAGCCCCCTCCATGAAAAACACGACCACACCATATTGCCACTGCCTCCCAGATTTACTGTTGGCACTCACACGCTGGCAGATGACGTTCACTGGGCATTCGCCATACCCACACTCTGCCATCCGATCGCCACATTGTGTACCGTGATTCGTCACTCCACACAACGTTTTTCCACTGGTCAATTGTCCATTACATGAAGCGAGGCGTTGTTTGACATTTACCGGCGTGATGTGTGTCTTATGAGCACCCGCTCGACCATGAAATCCAATTTTTTCACCTCCCGCCTAACTGTCATAGTACTTGTATTGGATCCTGGTGCAGTCTGGAATTCTTGTGTGATGGTCTGGATAGATGTCTGCCTACTACATATTACGACCTTCTTCAAATGTCGGACGAGGTCGGCCTGTACGCTTTTGTGCTGTACGTGTCCCTTCACGTTTGCACTTCACTATCACATCGGAAACAGTGGCCCTAGGGATGTTTAGGAGTGTGGAAACCTCGCGTATAGATATTGACACAAGTGACACCTAATTACCTGACCACGTTCGAAGTCCGTGAGTTGGGCGGAGCGCCCCATTCTGCTCTCTCACGATGTCTAATGAGTACTGAGGTCGCTGATATGGATTACCTGGTTGTAGGTGGCAGCACAATGCGCCTAATATGAAAAACGTATGTTTTTGTGAGTCTCCGGATACTTTTCATCACATAGTATGTGTGTGTGTGTGTGTGTGTGTGTGTGTGTGTGTGTGTGTGATAAAAAGTGATAATTAGTAATAAAAAGTAGGTATTCCATGTTCTGAGAGATGGTAGTATGGGCCGAAACAAAAAAAGTAGTCCAGTAAGCATGGACTCTAAAATCATACCGTAAATGCTATGAGCACTTGTTCAGTAGAAGAGATGGATTTCATAATAGCGAAGATGAATAATGGCTCATAGCCCTTAATTTAGGCATTTCGGAGATCTAGTTTACAGGGCAAATTTTTCTTGTTTAGATCCATACTACTAAATCTCAAAATACGGAATTTTTTTTTAAAACTCTGTATACGTGTTGAGTCACGTGACACCCATTTTATTCAGTGAACGGTTCCAGGTATCAAAGCTAGGTTTTAGGATAGTACGCTAATGGGTGTGTTCTTTGGCATTTGATAAAGAATCTTAATGCTAGCATCGATCGAGATATTGAAGCAAGTTTTGTTTTTTGAAATAGGATAACATACTTTCTTTAATGCCATCCGAAAGAGATTGAGAAGCTGAGTACCATGCTTGTCACTACTGAGGTTGAAACTCGTCGCAAAAGAATCCGAGTAATATCCTGAAACTGAAAGGCGAGTCGGCCGGAACCGGCTATTTCGTTGTAAACCCGCTCATGCCAGTCTACGTCGGTCGGCCGCTGTGGCTGATCGATTCTAGGCGCTTCAGTCCGGAACCTCGCTGCTGCTACGGTCGCAGGTTAGAATCCTGCCTCGGGCATGGGTCTGTGTGATGTCCTTAGGTTAGTTAGGTTTAATTAGTTCTAAGTTCTAGGGGACTGATGACCTCAGAAGTTAAGTCCCATAGTGCTCAGAGTCATTTGAACCATCCATTTTGATTTCATACTATGGGGAGCATTGATAGATGTAGTTAGTCATGAAGCCCCGACTACGCCAGATGATATGCTTCGTCGAATCGCAGCAGCATGAAACGACGTATCGTCCAATGTACTTTCATCTGTTCATCTATCTCTCGAGATGCGATTGCAAATGTGCGTTGTAGTCGATGGTAAACAATTTGAAAGCATATGTAGGTAAAATGTAAAACTACGTTCCGCTAAGGATTGTATTTATTTTTTAGGTAACATGTCGTTAGTCACTCTGAATAAAATGTTTATTTAAGGGGAACTTCCTATACCACCAACGTTAAATGTAAGGAACATTTTCTTATGAACTATTAACACCAGAATTATGAAACTTTTACAGTATAATATTACATATATTTAATACCATGTACCATATGGATTTTAATTTATTGGTATTTTTTGGGAAGATATTAATTATTTTGTTACTTGTGGATAACGAGTTTCAAAGTTTCACTAACATTTTAGTGGAGTCCAGCACTATAAGAGGGGTTTTCACTGTCACTAGACGTCTCCCCATCCAGCCTTCTTTTCACACCTTTCATTCTTTGTCTGGCTTGCCTCTCACACTCCTTTTCTTTCCTTTCAGCTTCCCGTTTCCTCTCATTGTGTATCGACATCATTACACTCCCCATGTACTTTCCGGGCATCACATCCAACTTCTGCAGCACATTGCACTTTATAATGTTACCTTTGTTGTACGTAGCAATGGCATCATATACTCCAAAATGAAGAGTATGAATTTCCACAAACACATTTTTTGGATTCTGGTCCAAATTACATTATTCACACTCTCATTTTGATTTTGTGTACGTCCATGGAGACATTTCTTCAAAAGTTCAGTTGCAGAAAGATCTCTGAAAATTGGTTTTATAGCCTTCATGACAGTTTTCGGTAGACTGTGATGCTGCTTGTATACACGTTCAGATCCTTGATATTTGTTGTACTTGCACTAGGAATTGGGTTCCTGTGGGCATAGTCCATGTAGTGGTCCCTCGTCAATCGATAAGGTGTGGTAGTAAAGTGCCATTACAGCCTTTTCCATTGCATCAACACTGTGAGTATTTTGTCTTATTGTCAGTCCATAGTCTCTCTGCAATCTGTTGATTACCTCGTCTGTCAATCTTTTAGCTCCACCCAAAGGTTTTCCATCACTAAGTACTTAGCCTTTCATTGTGGTCTTCAGTCGACGCAGCCTTGTTCCCATACGTTTCTGAACGTGACCTATGCACTCCTGTTTAGTAATGGTAACATCATTTCCATAAGGATTCAGCTCAGATACAGCAGCAAAAGACTTCGAATCACCATCACCCAAGAACTGTATGTATCTGACCTTGTACCACAGAAAAGAGCGACTGAAAATGTCTTTCACACTGCAAACTTCCATGGCCCCACTAGACCCACTGTAATTCCTTCGACAGTTTTCTGCATGCTCATCTTTCACTCTTTTAGGACACCTACAGTGCTTGGCTTTAATTACAACATCTATAACTTTTGTAGTAACAGCACTTGTTGCCGTTATTACCCCATTATGTCAAGTGTGCCCCCGCTTCTGCAACGTACCATCTAGTGCGACAGTCAGGTCCCGAGTATTCTGAACATCTGGAATTTCTTCATTCACCGCCACAGCCTCCTCCACTGCTTCTTTAATGGATTCTCTGGCAATATTTTCAACACGTGATCCAACAACCGAGTTATATTTTGAGAATTTCGTTGGTGGTGGTGGTAGATTCATTACACCATAAAACATTTGACCAGCAGAGTATACCTTACCGGTTGACCTCAGATCATAAACACATCTAATATTTACACCATAGTACTTGCTTTTCTCGCTATCAGTTTCACCTTGGCCTATTTCGACATATTCTGAGTTCCAAAATGAAACACTGTAATGATAACTTGTACAATGGGGACAGATTTCTGCTGCAAGTCCTATGTGTCGCTTGACATTTACTGACATACTCAATTTGCAACATTCCTTACAAAGTACTGAACTCTCAATCACCTTTGACAGCAATGAAAGGTTAATTATTTCGTTCACATTCTCCTCACTACACTTCTCCAATAAACTGCAGTATTTTTCAGTTGATCCATGCAACTTCTTGCTTGTGCTAGAGACAGGAGTAGATTTCACTTCATGAATAACCTCACTATTTTCAGAATCATTTCCCAAGGTCGGAGAAATTGTCACAGTTCAACTAGTGTACCTCGGAGGAGGCTTCGTCCTCTTGTAAACTCTGTTACTAAATCGAGGTATATTTGATAAGTTCCAGTTACGCAATAGAAATACAACACAAATCGTGCAATAACCACCAAATGCTCAATGCAAACAACAGTATCCAAAGACTACAATAAGCAGACAAAACAATTGCCCATGAAATCGTTTTGCCAACATAATATAAAGTCTTTAGAAAAACCGGAAGTTTTGAAAAACGATGTTTTCAATGAACATGTATCCATGGAAATTCAGTGTCGCGACAAGCCCTCTACAGCACATATTGAAAATAATATTTTCAATACTTGGAGTTGAGCAACAGGTAAGATTAATATGTCATTTTAAAGAGGAAGATCTGTAGTATTTTATTTCACAATAAACTGAAAACCCAAAATTTCATCATTTTTAGGTTCCGGGTTCCCTTAAAGTGTTTTATGTCTAATGACAGTTACGAGTAGTATTTGCAGACTTTACTTTAAGGAGCATTCAGTTATCTCCATTCAAAGACAGATCAGATATTATTCTTTTTTTCAAATTTAAGAAAATTAATGTAGTGTTTCCATTTTCTCTTGAATAGGGCTATTTATCATTAGGAAGTATGAATAACCGACGTTTCTGATTCGGCTTTGACAGGTATGCAGCAATGTGGAGAGTTTAAACGAAAACCAGGCTTACGAAACTGTAGTTGTTTACACAACAATCTGGAAACATAGAGCCATTTGAAATAGTTGGTACTAAGCCCTGTCTGATGCGCCAGAAGCTGGCATATACAAAATCATAGCTTACCCTGTATCTATGTTCTATAGAAAGTGAGACTATAGCATACGAGGAGTACACGGCAAGTGCCATCATCACCCGATTTTCCAGGAACTTCACTCAGTGGAAGAGGAGTCAAAATAAGCGAACACGTGCCTCGGCTTCTCCGTAGATACTCGACCGTTTCTGAAATAACGACCGTCAAAGTTTTTTCGTCCATTTTACCACCACACATACTCAGACGAAAGGATGACTCGGTGGTTAGCATCGCGGATTCTTAATTTTGTGACCTGCGTTCGAACCCCGGCCATTGTTTTTATTTATTTCATTTTTTTATTGATTTAATTTATTTACCAATATCTTTAGAAGGTTACTACACGAATGTTTCTCGTCGGATTAGGGAATACAAGGCATTAAATTAACTGTATAATTACAACCGGATTTCGCAATAACTGCCACACATTTATTACACATGTAATATATATCTGTATGGTCACGCAATGCCGCGGTGGTAACACCGGTTCCCGTCGGATCACTGAAGTTAAGTGCAGTAGGTCTTGGCCAGCATTCGAATGGGTGACCGTCAAGTCTTCCAAGTCCTATTGGCAAGCGGGGTACACTCAGCCCTTTTGAGACCAATTGAGAAGCTACTTGTTGGGCCTCCGGTCACAAAAACTAACAACGGCCGAAAGAGCCCTTCTATATCAGGAATCGTTAGCGCCAGGAGCACCAGGAGCCAGTCCCCTTAATCTCCGGGCTGCTGATGACACGGCGGTCTGTCAGTACCATTGGACCTTCAAATCCTGTTCGGACAGAATTAAGTTCTCTTGGTGTATAGTATGTTGAGCGGTTAAAATCTTTTAAAATTCTAATATTCCTATATTTTATTCTCATATCAATTATTAGATTAATTCTAATACACCAAAGGGCCAAAGAAACTGGTATGTACAGGCAGGAGTATTTAAATACAGAGAATATCTAAACAGGTAAAATACGGAGCTGCGGTCGCCGACGCCTCTGTAAGAAAACAAGTGTCTAGCGCAGTTGTTAGATGGCTTACTGCTGCTAGAATGGCAGGTTATCAAGATTTAAATGAGATCGAACGTGGTGTTATGGGACACAGCGTCTTCGAGGTAGCGATGAAGTGGGGATTTTCCCGTACGACCATTTCAGGAATGTGATATCAGGAATACTGTAACACATCAAATCTCCGCTGTGGGTGGAAAAAGATCCTGCAAGAACGGGACCAACGGTTCAGTGCTTGGCCATCAACAAATGTCAGCGTGCGAACCACTCAATGGAACATAATCTATATGGGCTTTCGGAGCCGAAGGCCCATTCATGTACCCTGGATGACTGCACGGCACAAAGCTTTAGGCCTCACCTGAGTCAGTCAACACCGACTTTGGACTGTTGATGTTGGTCGGACGAGTCTCGTTTCAAATTGTATCGAGCGGATGGACGTGTACGGATATGGAGACAAGCTCATGAATCTATGGACTCTGCATGCCAGTAGGGGAATGTTCAAGCTCGTGGAGGCTCTGTAATGACTTGGGGCGGCTGCAGTTGGAGTGGTGTGGGACCCCTGATGATGACAGGTGACACGTACGTAAGCATCGTGTTTGGTCACCTGCATCCATTCATGTCCACTGTGCATTCCGACGGACTTGGGCAATTCTAGCAGGACAATGCGACACCACACAAATCCAGGTGGCTCCTGCAATACTCTTCTGAGTTTAAACACGTCCGCTGTTTACCAAATTCCCCAGAAATGAACATTATCGAGCATATCTGGGATGCCTTGCAACGTGCCGTTCAGAAGAGGTCTCCACTCCTCGTACTCTTACGGATTTATGGACAGCGCTGCAGGATTCATGGTGCCATTTCCCTCCAGCACTTCTGTAGACACTAGTCGAGTCCATGCCAAGTCGTGTTGCGGCACTCCTGCGTGCTCGCGAGGGCCCTACACGATATTAGGTAGATGTATCAGTTTCTTTGGCTCTTCAGTGTATTTTATTCATATGATTTGGTGCATTTCCTTGGATGATACCGATCGTAGAAACTTTCGAAACACAGATATTTCGAACATTACAACCATCTCCCAAAGACGGGTTTGCCACAGTGACATTTCTTAGTATTAATCTCATTCGGGAAAGAAACGCCGTTAACATTAGTGAAGATTTCGCACATCGGCAATAATTTCACGGCAAACCATGTATAACGGATGACTTTTCCGAAAACTGATGCTTGCAGTTCATTTTGAATCTAGATACACTATAGGAATTTCATCGAAAACAATTTCAAATAATTTTTTTCTTTCTTTTTTTTAATTCGTTCATCTGACTTACAATTAGTAGACGAATAAGGTTAAGGTTGTCTCAGTAGACAAAGGAAAACATTCGTGTAGTAATCTTCTACAGACACGGGTAAATAAACGAAAAACAAAAACAGAAGTAATATTCCGGTCCCGAACACGAGCTGCAAAATGATGAACCCGCGACGATAACCACTGTGCCTCCAACTCGGCCGAGAATATCTTCCGGTAAAACGCACAACAAAATTCCTGAAAATACCACGCATTACCTCACACCATGGACAACGTAGTGACTGACAACCTTCACTTAACGATGGAGAGCAGCGGCATTTGAGTAGAGTTGTCAGTGTTAACAGACAAGCAACAAAGTTTGAAAAAACTGCAGAAATAAATGTGGAACGTACGACGAATATATCCGTTAGGACGGCGAAACTTGGCGTTAATGGGCTATAGCAGCAGACGATAGAAGTGAGTCCCTTTGCTAGCAGCACGACATCGCCTTTAGCGCCTCTCCTGGGCTCGTGACCATATCGGTTGGACACTAGACGACTGGAAAATCGTGGCGTGATTGGATGAGTCCCGATTTCGGTTGGTAAGAGCTGATGGTAGGGTTCGAGTGTGGCGCAGACCCCACAAAGCACCATGGATCCGAGTTCTCATCAAGGCGCTGTGCAAGCTCCGTAATGGTGTTGGTTGTGTTTACATGGGATGGACTGGTCCTCTGCTCCAATTGAACCGATCATTTAGGGGGAATGGTTATGTGCAGCTACTTGGAGGCTTTCTGCACCCATTCATCGACTTCAGGTCCCCAACGACGATGGAATTTTTATGGTACGGAGAACATTCTGGACAGTTCGAGCGAACGATTTGAGCACTCAGATCGACCGATACGAATCCCATCGAACATTTGTGGGACACAATGGAGAGGTCGGTTGTGGTACAAAACACTGCTCTGGCAACCATTTCGCAATTATGGACTGTTATATCGGCAGTACGGCTCAGTATTTTTGCTGGAGACTTCGCCGGGCAAATGGAGGTATCGCATGACTTTAGTCATCTCAGTGTATAGACAGTCGTTTTTCCCTCGCTCTCTTTGCCGGTGGAACATGAGAGGAAATGACTACGGTAGCTTGCGGAGTATGTATGTAGATATAGACATAGATATCGCTCTACTGGTCTTTTCAAATGCTTCTGGATGCTGTTAAAAAGTATATCATTATATTAAAAAACTGTACTTGCTTCATTATCTCGATCGATACAAGAGTTAAGACACTTTATCACATACCAAAGTAAACTTAGCGTACTATCATTTGCCGAAAACCTCGTTTCTATCCCTGGAAATAAAGGTGGTGTTACGACTTACGTTAATATCATTGCAGTTTGAATATATGTACAAATTGAGTAACGTAAAACAAACACACACACACACACACACACACACACACACACACAAACACATACACACCAGCAGACAATATGGCAAAAAAATGGCTCTGAGCACTATGGGACTTAACAGCTATGGTCATCAGTCCCCTAGAACTTAGAACTACTTAAACCTAACTAACCTAAGGACATCACGCAACACCCAGTCATCACGAGGCAGAGAAAATCCCCGACCCCGCCGGGAATCGAACCCGGGAACCCGGGCGTGGGAAGTAATATGGCAAAGCACAGTCAAAAGACGGCTCAGGCCTCATAGGGAGACACGTGTTATAAACAAGAGAGCCCCTTTTTTGTGCTTCCGCAAGAAATAGGGAATTCGGCCAAACACCGGAACAATGTGCTGGATTGATTGTGTTTATATATATATATATATATATATATATCCCTAGACAGTGAGGTGTACTTGGAAAAGACCCAGAGACAGTGAAACATACCACTGAGTTACATCACGGTCAGAGATTCCGAAACTGGATTGTGAGGAATACTGATATAAATTCAAAACTCTATATGACATGGATGCAAACAATAAGATCGCCCCACGCTGGAAGCCAAAAATATAGTAAATTCAGAGACCATATAATGAAATACAGCAGCACAATACAAATCTCAGTGTCGATTTGACAGGGCATGGACACGGTGCAGTCGTTAAGGGACAGGAGGGGCGATCGAATCATCTCACCATTCAATATAATCAGTTGTGTGTTGGTGAGGGTGGCAGACGCTGAGTCGGTACGGCTCGTCCCCTTTAAGCTGCATGATGGCGAGTTGCAATCTGCTTGCGTGTACTCCGGCTTTGCTGCAAGGCCGGGACGGTCTCCGCGTTGACTGGCCGCGGTGGTTGTGTTGTGAAAGAAGCATTATTGCAGTTTTTGGAGGTGGATGTTGGGCGAGGAAATTTCCATGTCCAGTCGAGTGCTTAAATCCAAAGCAATGGAATATAAGGGTTCGTCATTCAACATGGAACAGAGCAAGAATAAGTCACAAAGTGATGGCGAAAATTTAGACGGGAGTAAGGATCAGAATCAGTCAGCAGACTAAGTAGGCTGGCTCTGAGCACTATGGGACTTAACAGCTATGGTCATCACTCCCCTAGAACTTAGAACTACTTAAACCTAACTAACCTAAGGACATCACACAACACCCAGTCATCACGAGGCAGAGAAAATCCCTGACACCGCCGGGAATCGAACCCGGGAACCAGACTAAGTAGGGGACGGTTTGCCAGTTTCCATGTCCTCCTCTTTTCACGCTGTCTGTCCAACTCTCTTCACCTCTACTGATTCTCCTTAGCTCACAGATTGCAAGAAGTTTTCGTCCTTTCAGCATTGTCATTGGTGGTCCGAATCTGCATCGCCACCCAATGACTGATCGCCGTGTCATGACCATGCCTTCCAGTGCAGGGTGGAGATTTCAGGTCTTGTGTGAGCTGGTGCGTGTCTGGAGTAATGGCGTTTCATCTCACGTTTTCTCTGCCGATACCGTCACAATCAATCCAGCACATTGTTCCGATGTTTCGCCACATTCCCTAGTTGTTGCGAAAGCAGCAAAACTACAGAGTCATTTCTTTGCAACAGGTGTCTCCATATGAGGCCTGAACCGTCTTATGTCTGTGCTTTGCCCTATAATCTGCTGGTATTCGTGATTTACAAGCATCCTTCTTTTTAGGCAGGCCAATTTTTCTGCAGCAATTCCAATGCTTCGCTCGCCTCCCTTTGTGCATTCTCGGCGCTTTCGTGTCTACGCTCCCTGTCAGTGACTGCTGGGATCCGTGAATTGTCAGCCCTTTCAAAATGTCCATCAAATTTGTTGAGGCAGGCCAATTGTTCTGCAGAAGCCAGATGTTTCACGTGTCTGGCTTCTGGGCGCTCTCGTGTCTAAGCATCTCGCAAATGTCAGTAGGTACACAGAGGGCTCTGGCCCAGATTTACAGGAATCGCGTCATGATCAACACTGTTTTATCCGCGGTGTCATATTACAACTGACACAGTTGTGCATGTCGTATTGATGGCGTCAATACCAACACTTTCTTATCTCCGAGGTCATTCCAGGAATCGCACTTGAAGAGTTGGCAGTTGGCATCTGTGTTTCGCAGCTTTGCAGCGAGCCGAGTCGCTTTTCATGTCCCCCTGCTGTGGTAGTTGCGATGCGTAAGCAGCATTATCAGCGATGCGAGGCGGATGTAAGATAATTCAAATGAGCAGTTGAGTGCTTAATTCCCAAACACTGGACTGTAGGGATACGTCCATTCAACATGTAACAGGAAAAGAATAGCTCACAAAGTGGCACTGAACATCCAGATGGAAGTGGACAATGATTTGTCGAGCCACCATATCCTTTTGTTCTCGTGGCCTGGCAGATAGTCTCTTCATCTCTCCTGACACTCCTTAGGTCACAGACTCTAAGCATTGTTACTGGCAGGCCGTTTTCAAATGCCCCTAAAGACTCTTGCCGTTTTGTGACCGGGCCTCCCAGTGAAGGGTAGAAATTTTTGGACTTGTATGAGCTGTTTTGAGACTCGGAAACTGGCGTTTGTCTCACATTTTCTCTGTCGAGGCTGTTCCCAGCGGTGGTTGCATTCGACCCATCCCATTGTCTCAGACCGAAACACAGTATGAGATGCAAAGTTATTTATTTTACCCTTTTGGGGCATCATCACATTTTGTAAAAGTAACTGGGTGTAAAACCCATCTGTTATGGACTCATACAGAATGAGAGGTGGACCACTATTCACACCAGCAAACGTTCACCGTAGCATGGGGCCTCCATTACAAAAGTGTAAACGCGGTATCAGATGTGGGCGGCACAAAAGTTCCATTTAGCACTCACACAGATATGACTATGACGTACTAGATAAACACCTTAGCGGTATGTGTGTTTCCTAGTATGTCACACTCATATCTGTGGGAGCGCTAAACAGGCCTGTTGTCCCATGCACAGTTGATAGCACAGTTATAATTCTGTAAGCGTAGTCCTATGCTGTGCTGCTATGGCGAAGATATTCTGGTGAGATTAAGGTCCACCTCTCACTCTGTATGAATCAATGACGGATGCGTTTCATACCCACTTATTTTTACACCATCTGACGAGGCCCGAAATGGGTTAAACGCTCTCGTGAATGAAGACCTTTGCAACACAGACTGTCTTTCAATCTGAAATATTTCCAAACGGTTACTGTACCAACCGGCCAGAATGAAATGTAATTAATTCTCAATGCCATTGTGTAGCTGTTTGCCCACATTCCGTTTAAGAATCTACTGATGTTCGTAATTTATGAGCATCCATCTGACTGTCTGTCAAACTTGTTTACCCAGGACAGCAATTACAAAGTTTCACATGTCTCCCTGTGTGCATTCTTGACACTTTTGTGACTACGCTCCAACTCAGTGCGTGTGTGTGTTGGTGCTTATGGGCGCTCAACGCCGAGATTATCAGAGCCCTGACACATAGCAAAGGAAACGAATGTGGACAAAATTAGTAAAATGAGGTTATACCCGCAAAGACAACGGGAAAAGACTAAAGATCTATACAGAGACTAAAACATAAGTAAAACGAGAAAGGAGCTAAAAGGACGCCACAGGAAATTGTCACTGGCTGGCCACCTTCCGACTATACTGCAGTATCGCGATTAATAGTGAGAGCTCAAATGGGATCACATGGAAAAACAAACAAGGTGGACTTTGTAGCAAACCGAGCGCGAGTGCTGTTGAGGACTTCACTATAAAATTGATAGGCCCTACAATGCCTAAGCCGCAAAATACGTTATCAATCCTGAACTCTATAGCAGGTCGTCGGTAGGCAGCGTTCTGATGATGCAGGCCCCGGCTTCTGCTGTGCAGCAACTCTGTTTCAACCCCTGGCCTCGAAGGCTGTCCGAGAATTCTAAATTCTGCCGAAAAAGTGTGACTAAGTAACAAGGCCGTCCGACTCCAATGAAGATCAGATCCCGAATGCCCTGAGCTCGCACACGCAAGTGCAAAGCCAACATTGCTCAACTCCCTACTACCCTCGAAAACCGCGAATCAGCATTCAGTGCTGATTCCAAAATTCCCCCACAGTGTCTCAGAACATCATTCGCGCCAATAGCGACCGTTCCCTCCAGTTTCGAGCGGGGCTTTATGACGTCAACTAGCCTCAGTTTAAGTTGACCAATCATGCCTCTGCTATTCAGCTGAGGGCACTGAACTTGCCGTTTGACCGTCTATGAAAACAACATTCCTAGACCACTGGCCATTCGGCATCAGACAGTCGCGCCCAGCAGGGCACGGTCCACAAGTATTCTCAGAATCATGAGGACAATGCAGTCAGTCGTCGCCAGCAGTGTTCATTCCAGACATGCCGGAACGGTAAACACATAAACTCTGGCGCCACTCAGACGCCTCGCAGGTCGTTTCACCCTGCATACAATACGCGAAACTTGACCGACGTCAGTCCCGCCAGGCGCTTAAGCCAACTGATGTACGACCGTCTCAGTATTCGCGGAAGTGCAGCCCCCAACTTGAAAACAGTGTGCCATGTCCTTCCGTGCTCGCCTCACACAGGCCACCCAGGGAAGTAACACAACATGCATAGGAATCCAGTGGAAAGTATTTTGAGCTCTCAGTACAAATACTCTCATTACAATAACCTTATTCGGCCTGTTACCAACATGCAGTGACATAAAACATTAATAAAATTGATGAAAATGAGAGGCAACGTGCAAAAGAGGGCATGGAACCTTTCAACCCTGTGAACAAATTAAAACCCTCTCCCTAAAATCGTATTATAAACATTGAACAATTCACAAAACTTTAGAACTCTAACCACATTCGTTTGCTTATTACCTAAAAGAGGTGGCATATCCGCCAGCGAGTCAGCAGTGGCCCGTTGGTCAGAAAATAAAATGCAGTCCAACAAAACGTGGCGCACAGTTATCTGTACGCCACAAGCACTACACATTGGAGGGTCCTCTCGCCAATGCTAGTAGCCATTGTCATAGGGCTGTGGCTGTGGCCTCATCCCGTCAACGTGGCTGGAAGGAAGTACATCATAGCCGCGTTGTGGGTTTCACTAATCGAAGCTTATTGTCGGTCACTTCCAGCCACTCATCCTCCAACCGATTCAAGACTCTTGAGCTCAACAGTTAGGTGAGAGCATGTGGGAAGATGGCACACTGAAATACCTGCTGATCGAGACATGCCTCCTTGGCTGCTAGATCTGTCCTTTCGTTCCCAGCAATGCCGATGTGCCCTGGTACCCAGCAGAAAGCGTTCTCTTTCCCCAGTCGTTGGAGTAGGACTGCGTGCAGGGGTTCGCAAATTATTGGGAGTTTCTGAATAACCGCCGAACGTTTTGAGACAGGAAGTTCTTCTGCAGCAAGCCACAAGTTTCACATGCCGTTCAGGGCACTTGCATCTAAGCATCCTCTTAGCGCCTGCAGGGGTGTACAAAAAGGGGATTTTTCTCATTGTCTGCCTTCTCTACGCAAAGGTGATTAATCTTAAGAGAGCCAAAGGCATCTATGGCACTTCTCCCTGCGTGGGGGAGGGGGAGGCTCTGCCCATAATGCTGCAGACGTTCTCAATTGGGGAGAGATCCGGTAACCTTGTCCGTCAAGGAAGGGTTTGGCAAGCACGAAGAGAAGCAGTAGAAACTCTCGCTGTGTGCGAGCGGGCTTTGCCTTGCTGAAATGTAAGCCCAGGATGGCTTGCCATGATGGACAACAAAATATGGTGTAGAATATTGTGGACGTACGGCTGTGCTGTAAGGGTGACTCGCATGACAATGGTTCCTGCTATGATACGAAATGGTACCACAGACCATCATTATTTCTGATGGTCAGGTTGGTATTCCACTGCTGTCCACGTCTTCTCTAGGTACACCTTCGCTGTTCATCGGGGCTGAGTTCGGAGCGGGAACACAGCCGCGCGGAATGGCAACGCGGCTTGAGGCACCTTGTACGGGTTGCGCGGTCTCTCCCGCCGGAGGTTCGAGTTCTCCCTCGGGCACGGGTGTGTGTGTTGTTGTTAGCGTAAGTTTGGTTAAGTTACTTTAAGTAGTGTGTAAGTCTAGGGACTTATGACCTCAGCAGTTTCGTCCCTTAGGAATTTACACACATTTTAAGATTTGTTCGCAGCGGGACTCATCACTGAAGTCAATTCTACTTCATTCAGTGAGACTCCAGGTCGAAGACGTGTCTGGAGTCGCCCACGACAGTGGTGGGATACCAACCTGACTGTCGCTCGTCATATGGCCCGACCAGGAGTGATGGCCTGGGATGCTATATATTTTTTTTTCATAGCAGGACCCCTTTGGTTGTCATCGGCGGCACCCTTACAGCACGACGTAACGTCGACGATATTCTACGCCCTGTTTTGTTCCCAATCAAAGGCAAGCCATCCTAGGCTTATGTATCAGCAAGATTATGCCCACTCGCACACTAAGAGAGATATGTCTTCGTGCTTGTCAAACCGTATCGGATTCCTGAGCGAGAAAGAAATGAAAATCGATATGGAAGACACAAGGGATCCATTATTAGAGTCAGAGCATAACAGAACATATGAATCCAAGTTGCTGACAAGAATAACGTACAGAATAATGGAAAAGAAAATTGAGTATATATTAGATGATGATCAGTTTGGCTTCGGGAAGGTAAGGTCACTACAGGCAGTTATGACATTGCGATTGATAATGGGAGCAAGACTTAAGAAAAGTCAAGAGATGTTTGTTGGATTTGTCGTCCTAGAATAAGCGTTCGACACTATACAATGTTGCAAGATGTTCGAAATTCTGAGGAAAATAGGAGCAAGTTGAAGGGAAAGACGGGTGAAATGCAATAAGTGCATGAATCAAAATGGAACAATAAGACTGGAATAAAAAGGGTGAAACACAGGAATGTATTCTTTCGCCCCGACTATTCAATCTGTACACTGAAGAAACAATGACGGAAATAAAAGGAAGGTTCAAAAGTGGGATTACAATTCAGGGTGGAAGGATATCAATGATGAGTTTAGTTGATAACATTGCTGTTCTCAGTGGAAGTGGAAAAAAATTACAGGATATGTTGAATGGAACAAACATTCTGATGAGTGCAGAATATGGATGGAGAGTAAACCGAAGGAAGACGAAAGTAGTGAGGAGTGGGAGATATGAGATTAGCGATAAACTTATCAGAATAGCGGACCACGACACACAAGAAGTCGAGGAATTTTGCTATCTGAAGCTAACACAGCATGGACGAAGAAAGGAGGACATAAAAAGCAAATTAGCAGGTGAAGAAGGTGTTCCTGCCCAACAGAAGTGTGTTGGTATCAAAGATCGGCCATAGTATGAGGAATAAATTTCTGAGAATGTGCTTTTCGAGTACAGTATTGTATGGTAGTGAAACATGGACTTTGGGAGAACTGGAATAGAAGAGAATCGAAGCATTTGAGACGTGATGCTACAGACGAATGTTGAAAAGTAGATGTGCTGATAAGGTAAGAAGCGAGATAAAAAAAAGAAAGAAAATAAGAGGGAAAAATCAAATATTGCATTCTTGAAAATATCATACACAAATGACACTCCTGTAGCCTAACTTGAAAACAACACACTACCTGCTAACGTAGCATGGTGGCCGAATAAGCATTTGTATAAGACCAGAATTAAGTACTCAACAAGTGTATGCACATAAATTGCAGTGTAGTGATATAATTACAATATCAAAGTAACGGTGATTATATTGTATACGGATATTACCACAACGACCACAAAAAAACATGGCAGCTCCATTTGTAGGTGTGAACTATGTATAGTACAGAGCCATTTGCATTAGGAAGTACATCAGTAATGTGATGAATGCTAATAAGATGTACAGCTTTACAGTATTGGACTCACATAATACCAGAGCAAATTAGAATACCAAAATTCCTTTGTTAAAAAAGTAATTTTTTTATTTTTAAAAATTAAAATTCTTATAAAATTTTAAAGAATATATCGTATATCAGTTGTACTACATATGTCTCATATAATCGGAATAGAAAGGAGTGCTAGTTCTGCAAGGTCTGCAGGAGAGCTTCTGTTAAGTTTGGAAGGTAGGGGACGAGTTACTGGCAGAAGTAAATCAGTGATGACGGGGCGTGAGTCGTGCTTGGGTAGCTCAGCTCGTGTTCGGTCAGAGAGCTGGTTGGCCCCTGTAATAAAAAACTGAATGGAGGGATCAACAAACGAACTTTAACGGATGTCATGTGACGTCCGCAACGACCAAACACAACGATCAACGACGAAAAAAAAAAAAAAAAAAAGGTTGGTAGAGCACTTGCCCGCGAAAGGCAAAGGTCCCGAGTTCGAGTCTCGGTCCGGCACACAGCTTTGGCTGGTTCAAATGGCTCTGGGCACTATGCCACTTAACTTATGAGGTCATCAGTCGCCTAGAACTTAGAACTAATGAAATCTAACTAACCTAAGTACATCACACTCATCCATGCCCGAGGCAGGATTCGAACCTGCGACCGTAGGGGTCGCTCGGCTCCAGACTGTAGCGCCTAGAACCGCACAGACACTCCGGCCAGCACACAGTTCTAATCTGCCAGGAAGTTTCATATCAGCGCAGACTCCGCTGCACAGTGAAAATCTAATTCAGCAAAAAAATTGTTTCATTACATAAAGAAAATGTTTATTTTTTGTTATGGTGAATGGTATTACTTAATGTAACTACTGTGCATTAATAAACTGACCACATCATAATGCATTTTCCAGCTAGCAAGGAGTTCCTCCTCCGGCAGAAGAAACTTCTGCAGCTCATATGGCATGTCGGACAACCTGCACTGCAACCTGAACTGAAGGAGATGGCCAGTTCCTTTAAGTTTGATGAGCACGTTGGAGACTTCAAGGTAGATAAAGCAGGGAAATTTGTAAATATGATGCAGCCGGAGTCAAGCTGTCTTACAGAGAATATCGTTTGTTCCAGGATCCAGAAATTGTCAACAAATTCGTCAATTACTACACACACGGCTACATCAAGAAGCGCGGCGAACAGCTGCCGGCCCACTACAGGTACGACGAGCTTCAGGTCAAGGCACTCGTCGATCTCCTGTACTCCGCCAAGGACTTCGACACCTTCTACGAGGTGGGTACCGGCGTTCATTCAAATACGACCCTTCAGGAGAACCATTCTGACCCCTTCTGTTCATCCACAGACAGCCGCCTGGGCCAGGGAACACGTGAACGAGGCTCTGTTCTGCTACGCAATCAACGTCGTTAAGCTGCACCGCGACGATCTTTTCCACCTCGCGCTGCCGCCCTTCTACGAGCTCTACCCCCAGCTTTTTATCGGTAATGACATCATCAAGGAGGCGTGGCAAGCTACCCTACAAGGTAAGCGTGACCCTCTGCTTTCTTCACCATACTTTGTTTACAGTGCAAAATTCCGCGTTTTAACAGTCACGCACTATAATATAGCATCCTCCTGGTCCCAGTAATGGTAGTGTGTGAAACACTTTGGAACTGCAGGGACGTTACGACCAGACTGAAATGTTGTTTGTGTTACCTTACCCATCGATAGCTGTGGTGGGATATATTAAATACGATCTCTTCAAATTTCGTTTCTTTACGAAAACGTACGTGAATACTCCCCAGGTTACATCAAAGTATCTTCTAGAGGCTAATTTGTACCGTAATTTGTCCCTCTCTTTCCCTATACAGTTGTGGAATATGAAACTGAACCTGCGTGCATCCATACTTGTCCTTATCGGTGTTGTATTGTCTCACACTCCAGTCTCTCCGCAGATGTATGGTGGAAGTGGAATGGTTTTGCAGTGGCGCTTGAAAAGTGTTGAACAGTGATTGATAAGAAGAAATCGTCGTTCTTTAAAAAATCATCATATAGGGCCCCTGAATATATCAGCCTCATACAATGTATCCTCGAAGTCTTTCGCCGTGACATTCTTCGATAAAGTCTTTTCGGTTTGCAAGCCGCAGCTCTTGATCTTGCGGTAGCTTTCTCGCTTCCCGCGCACGGGGTCCCGGGTTCGATTCCCGGCGGGGTCAGGGATTTTTCCTGCCTGAAGATGACTGGGTGTTGTTGTGTCGTCTTCGTCATCATCACTCATCCCCATTACGGTAGGAGGAAGGGAATGGCAAACCACCTCCGCTAGGACCTTGCCTGGTACAGCGGTGCGGGTCTCCCGCATCGTCCCCTGCACTCCTCGGAGTATGGGACCTCATCATCATCATCATCATCATCATCATTTGTAATAAAAGACTCGAGCGTTTGATAACTGTCTCCGCCATCTTCATTAAGAGCTGAATCACTGACTTCCGGGGGTTAGCACGAGATGTAATGGTAGCATCTGGGACCTTCCAGAGAGAGCTGGAATAGCGCACGCGCGAAGGGCAAGTTGGCCAGCTACTAGCCGCTCCGCCCCTCCGCGAGACCCAAGTGACGTCACATGTAGCGAGCCGAGGCCCACGAGAAAGACAGGCCGCGGCGCATACATCAAGACGGTAGACCGGAGCTCGCTCGCTCAGCTCAGCAGACAAAATGCGTTGCTAAACCTATTACCTGTTAATTGGGTTTTACACTACTGGCCATTAAAATTGCTACACCACGAAGATGACGTGCTGCAGACGCGAAATGTAACCGACAGGAAGAAGATGCTGTGATATGCAAATGATAAGCTATTCAGAGCATTCACACAAGGTTGGCGCCGGTGGCGACACTTACAACGTGCTGACGTGAGGCACGTTTCCAACCTATTTCTCATACACAAACAGCAGTTGACCGGCGTTGCCTGGTGAAGCGTAGTTGTGATGCCTCATGTAAGGAGGAGAAATGCGTACCATCACGTTTCCGTCTTTGATAAAGGTCGGATTGTAGCGTCTAGCGATTCCGGTTTATCGTATCGCGACATTGCTGCTCGCGATGGTCGAGATCCAATGACTGTTAGCAGAATATGGAATCGGAGGGTTCAGGAGGGTAATACGGAACGCCGTGCTGGATCCCGACGGCCTCGTATCACTAGTAGTCGAGATGACAGGCATCTTATGCGCATGGCTGTAACGGATCGTGCAGCCACATCTCGACCCCTGAGTCAACAGATGGTGACGTTTGCAAGTCAACAACCATTTGCACGAACAGTTCGACGACGTTTGCCGCAGCATGGACTATCAGTTCGGAGACCGTGGCTGCGGTTACCCTTGACGCTGCATCACAGACAGGAGCGCCTGCGATGGTGTACTCAACGACGAACAGGATTTTATTGCCTGTATTCTTTGGTTACGCGCGGAGTGGCCGCGCGGTTTAGGCGTCCTGTCACGAACTGCGCGGCCTCTCCCGCCAGAGGTTCGAGTCCTCCCTCGGGTATGGGTGTCTGTGTTGTTCTTAGCATATGTTAGTTTAAATAATGTGTAAGTCTAGGGACCGATGGCCTAAGCAGTTTGGTCCCTTAGGGATTCACACACATTTGAACATTTTTTCTTCGGTTGCGTTCTATGAATGTTACATTGAAGTTATCTGGAGATACGAACTGAAAAGCGCAATCGCTTCCAAGTAACGTAGATGCACCTGAATGGTTCTGTTACTGTCTCCGTACGATTCCTGCAGAATTATCTTCACATGTCGGCTGCGGCGATGCTTTCCCGGGTTTCTGCTCCAAAAAATAATCGGTGTAGCTCCGAGTTCAAAAACTAAGACGCGTCGCTTGCTTTCACAACAAGAACATTTGTTTACATCAAAGACAAAAGGAGTCATATAGAGATACATTCTAAGACAGAAAAAAGACACACCACGAAGGGATTGTCCGAATGGGATGGAAATTGGTAGATGTGGGATAAACGTACAGGCATATAAATGATCAAAATTTCAGGAAAAATTGGATGATTTATTCA
Source organism: Schistocerca piceifrons (assembly GCF_021461385.2). Taxonomy (NCBI): domain Eukaryota; kingdom Metazoa; phylum Arthropoda; class Insecta; order Orthoptera; family Acrididae; genus Schistocerca; species Schistocerca piceifrons. The sequence goes on from NC_060139.1 coordinate 870,313,442, forward strand.
AGAGTAAAAGCTTCACAAACTGAGCAAGTCAGTAACGCGTTGACCCACATATAGCCCTTATGCAAACAGTAATTAGCCTTGACATAGATTGATGGAGTTGTTGAATGTCCTCCTGAGGGATATAGCGCCAAATTCTGCCCATTTGTCATTTAGATCGTCAAAATCCCAAGCTAGTTGGAGGGCCCTGTTTATAATGCTCCAAACATTCCCAATTGGGGTGAGATCCTATGACCTTCCTGGCTAAGAGTTTGGCTTGCACGAAGGGAAGCAGTAGAAGCTCTCTGCTTGTGCAGGTGGAATTTATCATGTTGAAACGTAAGCCCAGGATGGCTTGCCATGAAGGGCAACAAAATGAGACGTAGAATATCTTCGACGTACTGCTCTGTTACAAGGGCGCCGAAAGCGTCCTGCTATTGAATGAAATGGCAGCCAAGACCATCACTCTTGGTTGTCAGTTTGCATGGCGGGAGGCAGTAATGTTGGTATCCCACCACTGTCTCGGGCGTCTTCAGTCTCACAGAGGGTAATGGTAGTCGGCGCTAGGGCACCGTCAGCTCGGCCCCATTTCTGCGAGCCGCCTATTAATGGTCCTTGTGGTCCCTGAAACCCGAGTTGCACGTCGGATCGATGATAATGATGAATCCGGTGGGTGCTCTGAAATACCTCTATGACGACTGGTCTGTCTTTGGGTTCTGTCGTGTCTCCACGTCGACCGCTTCCTTCTTGACGCTGTGTTCGGCCATGGTTCACCCGTTCCTGCCAACATTGTCGAATAATGTCTCCAGGGCTCTCGGGTGTCCAGCCGGTTGCGATCTTTGGAGTCCCACTTCAACGATAGCATCAGGCTGGACACCCGAGAGCCCTGGAAACAACACATACGCCGGGAAAGCCTCCGATCAAATTGTCCTATTCAGTTGCCAAGTGATTCGCCGATTACTCCAACCAACTTCTTTGAGCGCAACTGCACATCCTCTCTCAAATGGCATCTGCATATATTGTTCGCGTGCCTGACTGCGAGGTGTAGTTACTGTCCAACTTAGTTCACGGAATGAAATCAGCAAAGACTTAATGGTCTGGTATAGACGTGTTCCCTGTTTACTATCTCTGTCAGCTGCAAGGTGAAATTGCACTGCTGCGTTACACATTCACCAACGGCAGCCAAAGTTTACAATTTTTCATTTTCCATAGATACTTGTGTGAATATCAATTTGTAACCAACTTGCATACATCCTTCGTGGAGCGTCGGTTTTTTTCGTCTTGGTGTGTATTATAATACATAATTCTACTGTATACAGTAATACACAATTCTACTGTGCCACTACAACCTAATTTTTCGTTGCTTTTGAAAGCAGAAGTCTGTCGTTACATTTAATGATTAACTACCTTAAACCCACAACAGGGAAGACTTTCAACAAGGGGCAGCCGTACGTGATCCATGCCAACTACAGCGGCCTCCCTTATGCTGACGAAGCTGACGAGCTGCTGTCCTACTACACTGAGGACATGGGCCTGCTCGCCTTCCGAGACTTCATGCACTACCGCTTCCCTTTCTGGGCCAAGATGGAGGACTACGGCCAGGCCAACGACACCAACCGAGGTGACCACTTCTCCTACGATATCAAGGCCACCCTCAGCCGGTACTACTTGGAGAGGCTCTCGAACCACCTCCCTGACATCGAACCCCTTGACTTCGAGGAACCAGTCCCAGGAGTCGAGCCGGACAGCTCACTCACACGGTATCTCAGCACAGTGGAGGAAAGGCTTTGGGAAGCACTCGATTCTGGATACGTACTTGATGTAAGTGAAACTTGGTCTTATTTTAGAAAAATGTTTGAAGCCAGTTCATAAGCTATTTAATACCTCTCGTTTGCAGACCGAACTCAAGAATCACTCTCTTCGTGATCCATCGAGCTTTGAGATGTTCGCTCGAATCGTTGAAGGTAACGCAGACTCCATCAACAAGGATTACTACGGTTCATTCTACAACCGGATGCTGGAGTACCTGGGTCACGACGGTGGCTGCTGCTTTTACCACCTGGTACGTCCCGTCAGTGATGATTTTGTCTCTTATAATTCGTTTGACTCGACATTAATGATATCAGCCTGCTTGTTTCCTAGACAAAACCGTCCATGCTGGGCACACCAGCATCTGCCTCCAAATCTCCTCTGTACTACAAGATTCTTAAGCGAGCTGCTATGGCACTGGACGAGTTCAAGAGCCGCATTGGACCTTACACACAGAAAGAGGTAGGAAAATCAGAATTTTACGTACAGATTGCTTAGAATCAAATAAATTCGCTTCTGGCTGTACATTGGGATGACAAAATTCGTGGGATAGCGAAATGCACACATACAGATGGCCCTAGTATCGCGTACAGAAAGTATGAAACGGCGGTGCATTGGCGGAGCTGGCATCTGTACGCAGGTGATTCATACAGAAAGGTGTCCGACGTGATTGTGGCCACACGACAGGACTTAACAGGCTCTGAACGCGGAATGGTAGTTGGAGCTAGATGCATGGGACATTCCATCTCGGAAATCGTTAGCAAATTCAGTATTCTGTGATCCACAGTGTCGAGAGTGTGCCGAGAATACCAAATTTCGGGCATCGCCTCTCACCACGGACAACGCAGTCGCCGACGGCCTTCACTTAACGAGCGAGAGCAGTGACGTTTGCGTGAAGTTGTCAGTGCTAACAGACAAGTAACACTGTGAGAAATAACCGCAGAAATGAATGTGAGACGTATGACGACTATATCCGTTACGACAGTGCGGCGGAATTTGATGTTAATGGGTAGACAACCGACGCGAGTATCTTTTCTAACAAAAAAAATGGTTTAAATGGCTCTGAGCACTATGGGACTCAACATCTGAGGTAATCAGTCCCATAGACGTAGAAATACTTAACCCTAACTAACCTAAGGACATCACACACATCCATGCCGAAGGCAGGATTCGAACCTGCGTCCGTAGCGGTCGAGTGGTTACAGACTGAAGCGCCTAGAACCGCTCGGCCACATCGTCCGGCTCTTTGCTAACAGCACGACATCGCGCCTATCCCGGGCTCGTAACCATATCGGTTAGAATCTAGACGACTGGAAAATCATGGCCTGATTACATGAGAGCCGATTTCAATTGGTAAGAGCTGATGGTAGGGTTCGACTGCGGCGCAGACAGCACGAAGCTGTGGACCCAAACTGCCAGGCTGCGTTTACGTGGAACGGCTGGATCCTCCGGTCCAGCTGAACCGATCATTAACTGAGAATGGGTATGTTCAACTTCTTGGAGACAATTTGCATCCATTCATGGAGTTCGCGTTCCCAAAAATGTCACCGGGCCACTGTTGTTCACAATTGGTTTGAAGAACATTCTGGACTATTCGAGCAATTGATTTAGCCACCCAGATGGCGAGACATGGGACATAGTTGAGAGGTCAGTTCGTGACCAAAGTCCTGCACTGACAACACTCTCGAAGTTATGGATGGCTATAGAGGCAGTATGATTAAATATTCCTGCAGGGGGCTTCCAACGACTTGTGGAGTTCCAATGGTTCAAATGGCTCTGAGCCCTATGGGACTTAACATCTGAGGTCATCAGTCCCCTAGAACTTACAACTACTTAAACCTAACTAACCTAAGGACATCACACACATCCATGCCAGAGGCAGGATTCGAACCTGCGACCGTAGCAGTCGCGCGGTTCCGGACTACAGCGCCTAGAACCGCATGGCCACCGCGGTCGGCTTGTGGAGTTCATGCAACATCGAGCTGCTTCACTACGCCTGGACAAAAGGTGATCTGACACGATATTAGCAGGTATTCCATGACTTTTGTCATCTCAGCGTATAGATAACATCCTTACTTGTTCAGTAGTTTACGGAAAATACACGTGTCATTGTCGAGATAATTTTTTTACACCGCTACCTTGTAAATATTTGATATTGTTGGTTGGTTGCGTTACATTACTCAAGGGCCTTGCATGGATCACGCCTCTAGGTCTCCTGCGGAAACAGAAGGTACTAGCACAGCCAGAAATTCCACTGGATTCAAGGTTAACCATTTTCTTTTACAACAGGGGGGCCACTGTATTTTCTAGTTATAGTTGCAACGAAATGTAATGTGAGACGAACAACGTATCCGGAGCGCCGAATTCACGTCCTTGTTTATGCAAGACTTATACAGCATGTGATTATTTGTTTATGGGTGCTCAAATGTACCGAACAGACCTAATAACGCAGTACATAAGCGCTGAAATTGCCCCATGTTATTTATTTTTTCACACAAGCTGATGCTGCCTGGCGTGACAGTGGAGAGCCTGACCGTTGACAAGCTGGTCACGTACTTCGAGGACTACGACTTCGAGCTGAACAACGCCGTTCCGGTGGCGAGCCAGGAGGAGGCCGCCAGACTGAATGTCGTGGCCCGCACCCAACGTCTGACGCACGTTCCCTTCAACTACAACATCAAAGTTACCAGTGACATGGAGGTGGACGTCTTCGTTCGCTTCTTCATTGGCCCGGTCTACGACGCCTATGGCAAGGAGCTGCCTCTCGACGAGAAGAGGCACAACATGGTCTATGTCGACTCATTCAGCGTCAAATGTAAGTTATTTACAGCAAACTATTTGTTAAGCAGAATATAGTGTACTATATCTAAAGATTTAGTAAGCTTTACATGAGGAAAATGACAGTTTTCATGCTTTGTAGTAGGTTAACACTAGTCGGATTGGAATTCGAACCTGGTACCCTGCCTTTCGCAAACAGTGGTCTTACCTACTGAGCTATCCAGGCGCGACTCGCGGCCAACCACTCAAGTTTCAGCTCTGTCAGTATTTAACTTATCACATGCACTTCAGACTAGAAATCAGCCGCTGTCTGTACCATCTCTGTTTACTATAAATAAGGGTGGACACTTCTGAGATAAGGCTGTAAAGATTTTGCTGTATACGTATGCCTCAACCATCCAGCAGATATGAGCTACCATTGTCGATTGATATTGATCTCGTATGTCTTCTACCGTCATATCAAATACTCATTTTATAAATTAAAAGTCTTTTTCTTGATGCATTCTAATATTTATTTACGTTTCAGACGCGTTTCGTTATACTAAGTCGTCTTCGGTGGTTTCAATTGTTTATTTGTTCGTCTTGCCAAAAACTGCATTTCCTTTATCTGGTCACAGCGTGTTTAGAAACGACAAATGAATAAAATATTAAATCTACTGAAGAGACATTAATGTAAAACGCTAAACGCGTTTTGAGCTTTAATAAATATTAGACACCAAGAAAAAAGCGTTTGAATTTATAGAAAGAGTACTTACATATTAGCTGCATAAAATTGCCACCCAAAATCCCAGTCCGCACATTCAAATAATTTCAGAATAGTTATTTCAAGAAGCGCTGTTTTCCCCTCCTCTTTGTAAAATTCAAGGTAGTTCTCTGTGTGTACTGACGGGACGTTAAAGTGGGTCTTACCTGTTTATACAAATTACATTTTAACTGCTCAGTCAGAGTCGCCATTTTATAACTCATACAGATCTAAAAACAATACCTTCTGTGGGTGACTTTTCTGTCCCCCTCCTCCTCTCCGTTCTCACCCTGCAAATATCAGGACCACAACTCTTAGCTTTTCCTTTGTCATCAATTTCTGATTGGTTTTAAGTGGCCCACCATGAATTCTCTCCTGTCTTCATCTAGTAATAGAACTTGCACCAGACATCCTCAGTTATTTGAAGTTAGATACACTCTAATATCTCTGTTTGCCAACAGTTTTTACTGTTCACAGATTCCTCAAGTACCATGGAAGTTATTCCTTGATATCTTAACACATGCCAATCAGTAGCTACGAAATAAGAGTACAGGCACATTCTACATTGTTGCCAAGTTTCTGATGACACCTTACAACATTTACAGATTACCCCCGCATTCTTCTCCCACCCCTCTGACGTCACAATCCAAGATGGCGCAAGTAGGCCAATTGTCCACGTTAGTAAACAGGAAAAATGACAGGGAATTCCAAAAACTCAGTTCGAAATGGTGGGTTCAGATGGCTCTGAGCACTACGGGATTTAACTGCTGAGGTCATCAGTCCCCTGGAACTGAGAACTACTTAAACCTAACTAACCTAAGGACACCACAAACATCCATGCCCGAGGCAGGATTCGAACCTGCGACCGTAGCGATCGCGCGGTTCCAGACCGTAGCGCCTAGAACCGCTCGGCCACCCCGGCCCGCGAAATGGTGGGAATATTAAAGTAATCCATGCTAGCCACTTGTCCTAAGTATAAAATAGTGGTAGGCCAATTATTGTCCTAAGTTTAAAGTGGTGAGAAATTAAACAATATGAGCACTTGTCTTAAGTATAACCTGGCAGGACATTAGAAAGATCCAAGATGGGCAATTGTCCTAATAGCAGAAAATTTATAAAATTCTCAAGCCCAAGTACTATGTTTTTTAAATTCACCACAAAAAATTGATGTGAGGAAAGGGTGGCATAGTTAAACAAGCAGTAGCCTAATTAGTTGCGTGACAAATCAACGAAAGAAATTTGAAATTAGCTCCAGAAAATGGCTTTAGCCAGTCTAAATCAAAAGTTGCAACAGTGTGGGGTTTCAACTCACAGAAGCATCAAACACAAACTAAACTTGTATGCAACCAGCGTATGGCCTCTGCAGCTGAAAGTGAAACAAGGTTATGTTGTTGTTGTGGTCTTCAGTCCTGAGACTGGTTTGATGCAGCTCTCCATGCTACTCTGTCCTGTGCAAACTTCTTCATCTCCCAGTACCTACTGCAGCCTACATCCTTCTGAATCTGCTTAGTGTATTCATCTCTTGGCCTCCCTCTACGATTTTTACCCTCCACGCTGCCCTCCAATACTAAATTGATGATCCCTCGATGTCTCAGAACATGTCCTACCAACCGATCCCTTCTTCTAGTCAAGTTGTGCTACAAGCTCCTCTTCTCCCCAATTCTATTCAATACCTCCTCATTAGTTATGTGATCTACCCATCTAATCTTCAGCATTTTTCTGTAGCACCACATTTCGAAAGCTTCTATTCTCTTCTTGTCCAAACTATTTATCGTCCACATATCACTTCCATACATGGCTACACTCCATACATATACTTTCAGATGCGACTTCCTGACATTTAAAGCTATACTCGATGTTAACAAATTTTTCTTCTTCAGAAACGCTTTCCTTGCCACAGATAGTCTACATTTCATATCTTCTCTACTTCAACCATCATCAGTTATTTTGCTCCCCAAATAGCAAAACTCCTTTACTACTTTAAGTGCCTCATTTCCTAATCTGATTCCGTCAGCATCACCCGACTTAATTCGACTACATTCCATTATCCTCGTTTTGCTTTTGTTGTTGTTCATCTTATACCCTCCTTTCAAGACACTGTCCATTCCGTTCAACTGCTCTTCCAAGTCCATTGCTGTCTCTGACAGAATTACAATGTCATCGGCAAACCTCAAAGTTTTTAATCCTTCTCCATGGATTTTAATACCTACTCCGAACTTTTCTTTCGTTTCCTTTATTGCTTGCTCAATATACAGATTGAATAACATCGGGGAGAGGCTACAACTCTGTCTCACTCCCTTCCCAACCACTGCTTCCCTTTCATACCCCTCGACTCTTATAACTGCCATCTGGTTTCTGTACAAATTGTAAATAGCCTTTCGCTCCTTGTATTTTACCCCTGCCATCTTCAGAATTTGAAAGAGAGTATTCCAATCAACATTGTCAAAAGCTCTCTCTAAGTCTACAAATGCTAGAAACGTAGGTATGCCTTTCCTTAATCTTTCTTCTAAGATAAGTCGTAAGGTCAGTATTGCCTCACGTGTTCCAACATTTCTACGGAATCCAAACTGATCTTCCCCGAGGTCGGCTTCTATCAGTCTTTCCATTCGTCTGTAAAGAATTCGCGTTAGTATTTTGATGCTGCGACTTATTAAACTGATAGTTTGGTAATTTTCACATCTGTCAACACCTGCTCTCTTTGGGATTGCAATTATTATATTCTTCTTGAAGTCTGAGGGTATTTCGCCTGGCTCATATATCTTGCTCACCAGATGGTAGAGTTTTGTCAGGACAGGCTCTTCCAACTCTGTCAGTAGTTCTAATGGAATGTGGTCTACTCCGGGGGCCTTGTTTCAGGTCTTTCAGTGCTCTGTCAAACTCTTCACGCATTATCATATCTCCCATTTCATCTTCATTTACATCCCCTTCCATTTCCATAATATTGTCCTCAAGTACATCGCCCTTGTATAGACCCTCTATATACTCCTTCCACCTTTCTGCTTTCCGTTCTTTGCTTAGAACTGGGTTTCAATCGAAGCTCTTGATATTCGTGCAAGTGGTTCTCCTTTCTCCAAAGGTCTCTTTAATTTTCCTGTGGGCAGTATCTATCTTAGCCATAGTGAGATAAGCCTCTACATCCTTACATTTGTCCTCTAGCCATCCCTGCTTAGCCATTTTGCACTTCCTGTCGATATCATTTTTGAGACGTTTGTATTCCTTTTTGCCTGCTTCATTTACTCCATTTTTATATTTTCTCCTTTCATCAATTAAGTTCAGTATTTCTTCTGTTACCCAAGGTTTTCTACTAGCCCTCGTATTTTTGCCTATTTGATCCTCTGCTGCCTTCGCTATTTCATCCCTCAAAGCTACCCATTCTTCTTCTACTGTATTTCTTTCCCCCATTCCTGTCAATTGTTCCCTTATGCTCTCCCTGAAACTCCGTACAACCTCTGGTTCTTTCAGTTTATCCAGGTCCCACATCCTTAAATTCCCACTATTTTGCAGTTTCTTCAGTTTTAATCTACAGTTCATAACCAATAGACTGTGGTCAGAGACCACATCTGCCCCTGGAAATGTCTTACAATTTAAAACCTAGTTCCTAAAACTCTGTCTTACCATTATATAATCTATCTGATACCTTTTAGTATCTCCAGGGTTCTTCCATGTATACAACCTTCTTTCTACAACAAGCTTATACTAAATGACAGAGAATCGTGGCCATCAAAAACTTTGCAAATATGGGTGTCAAAAAGAACAACATGTTACAGCAGTTATGGTCTATTGCCTAGTTGCGCAATGGACATCGTGAAGAAAAACTGTCAACAGTGGTGCTGGATCCTGGCTTCATTAAGTGGACGAGAGCCACGTCGATCCAGTGACTCGTAAAGCAGAGTAACTATGCATCAGCTTATGCGGCCTGGCCCAGTGAGGTGCGGTGCAGCTGTACACTTGGCTGGTTGATGGGGTCAGAGCAACAGCGGCATTGGTGGGTGGGTTTACGGAAAAACCCCACATTTGGAAGCATATTCAAAATCTGCATGCTGTTCGCAGGAAAACCTTACTTTGTGCAATACTCTCTCAGCTTTGGAGACAATTGAAGGATCTGTGCCGGCCGGAGTGGCCATGCGGTTGTAGGCGCTACAGTCTAGAACCCCGCCACCGCTACGGTCGCAGGTTCGAGTCCTGCCTCGGGCATGGATGTCTGTGACGTCTTTAGGTTAGTTAGGTTTAAGTAGTTCTAAGTTCTAGTGGACTGATGGCCTCAGAAGTTAAGTCCCATAGTGATCAGAGCCATTTGAACCATTTTTTTTTGAAGAATCTGTAGGTGGGGCTGATTAACACGCTGTCGCGATCAAAGTGCCCACTTCCTTAGTATCAGTGCTGATCGGCCAAATCATTATAACCACCTACTTAGTAGGGTGTTCGTCCGCATGTTGTAACTAACACGGTGGCTATTCTACGTGTCTGGACTGGACAACACTTGATAGGTTTCCGGAAGTATGTGACATAAAATATTTACGAAATTCTTGTAAAAGTGGGTGCAGAGCCGACGTCTCATCAGGTCCAGACCAGGGAATGCTCCTCAAACCACTATACCACATTTCTTCCTTCCTTATGTTATCCTACTGGAAAACGTAAAGCATGAAGGGATGTAAACAGTAGGATGGAAATCAACTGAAATGAAGAAAGACAACTATCCAAAATGGCAGGGGACGAACTGAACAAGCACTGTATAGTCCACATATGCGGTGTGGATATGATCAAGTTGGAGGTAAGTGGTTGTTTTTATAGCAGCAATTGTCAGAATTCATAATGTGGATGTGGCGATGATTTAACACAGTTATGCAATCCTCAGACCTATATTTTAAAGTAATAATGTGCCTCACACTGGTGCTTTAGCCTGCTAGAGTCGCACCTGTGATCAGTATGTGGACATTAGACATTTCCACAAGGTTTCTAACGAGTGCCAGTATGGTTCCTTCAGCAAAGTCACTACAGATTTATACCTTCGTCAGTGGGAGTATTCATATGTCTGTGATGAAGTCGAGGTCGACCGTACCTACATTAATCTCCAATTCTCCATCTTAAAAGCAGAATGCGATCTAGTTTTCAGGTCAGCACTGCATTTTCGGTGATTTTTAAGCGATTCCTCTCATAAATTCTAATGACTGGCTAGGTTTCTGTTTAAGCTGCTTGCAAGTATGCCAGATATGGCAGAGAAATAATGTAATTCACATCAGCCCTTCACTTCATCGCTTGGCAGGCTCTAACGTCCACAGGGAGTGCAACTCAATTCACAGTGCTTGTGCAGAATTCTTTGGTAACTATCTCTCAGCCATTCTGGATTCCCATGGTAGTTATATGTCTTTTTATCTTCATGTTTCCACAGCAGATTTAGTATTTTACGTAACCTATTGTTGTGGACCTCAGTAGGAAATATATTTGATAGAGCTTTCGGCAGTAGTCTATTCTCCACAAGTATTTAAGCTACAGGGAGAGATGTGTTTGAGTTTTATTCTTAAATCAGTCTATTTTGCGCTGAAATCACTCAGTTTTGAGTTTAAATTGGCTACTTTTGTGTTAAAATCGGTGGATTTTGTGTCAAAATCGGCTTGTATTAAAGATCCTTTTAGCATTTCCGATGGGGTAGCGAAAATTGCAATCACTTAAGTGTCTTTCGTCTGTAATTGTCGTGGTATGGTATAGTTTCATGTAGATAATTCTCAAATCCATTATCACTATGCAATACGTATGGTCATGAAACGAAAGATTTACGAGATAGACTTCCTCCTACAGCTTCTTGTAGTTTCATCCAACATTTGACCATGAGGCTCTTATTTGGAGGGTAATTTCTGATTATATGTTAGGCACACAACTGGTCCTGAAGTCATCTGTAGCAGTCAGTGTGACTGCTACTGTTATGGAGTATTAATAAACCATAATATGAGACCTAACGGATTCTAATGGAGAGCAAAGCATCAGCAAATATGGAGAAAATCGCCACAAATTTACTACAGGCATGTTATCGTGATACTACATCAACTGCTACCGGTAGCATATGTTGTTCACGGAGAACCTCGTTTTCTAAATGTAGTATAGGAAGAATAACTGAATATAGTTATAGACATAAGACAGCATTAAAGATTGTGACCCGTCTATGCCATGAATGTGATGTCTAGGCTTAATGTTCATCTAGAGAACGGTGCCAACAAAAACACTGGGATATGAACTGCAGAAAGCATATATTCGTGGTAGTGCTACTACTGCCAGACCTCTTAGAAATACAAAGAAAATGTTTCAGCAGCACTAGAAGCAAAAGTGTCTGAAGTTGGTTTGACAATTGTGAAATTGAAAGTCTTCCCCGCTTGAAGTATTACATCGCTCTGGGAGACATCATGTTGGACTGAGACAACATCCCAGACTCCCTAAAGTTACTAGTACATCACAATATTAGAACAAAACTGTACTAAATTGCTGCATGCTATATCAAAATTGTAAGGAACTGCTCCATAAATCACCATGCTTCAGCAAAATCGTAGCAGATTGCTCCGTGTGAAAAACGTTTGTCATGTTCTGCTCATAATCCTAACTTGTGCTATCGCTTTGTGGAGAGTACATGGCATTTCACGTTACTCGTCACCATGTTACAGCAGAAATTGTAACATATTACCACTTACATCGCTATGTTACAGCAAAATGTGAGAAATTTCCAAATATATCTTTTGATAAATATTACTCAAAACCGTCACGAAGGCATCCTAATTTTAATTACATACACTTCAACTATACACAGAATTTGGTTCACTCGATATGTAGATGTGCTAGAGTGTCTTATGTAGAATTCAAGCACACATGCCATATTGCTTTACTGTCCTGATGAAATTCTGTTAAAAGTGGAAATTTTCTCAAGGAGACAGCCAAGTTAAATTAGGTTGAGAATGATGATCTCTGCATTGTGTATGGACTTGTTGGTATGGATTTCATGCAAAATGTTATCAACTTATTGTATGGAATTAGCTACATGGTATGTTTATTGGGGAATATTAATGGACTTCTCGGGGGTGAGCTATGGAGTGAGCTATGAAGCGACTGAACAGTATTAATCGCCTCATGTGGAAGACACACTTTGTTGTGCTCCATGATAGAACTCTTATGTTTCTACCACTTTAGCAAAGAAATTGCTTCTTTTTTTTTTCTTTTGGTCATCAGTCTACTGACTGGTTTGATGCGGCCCGCCACGAATTTCTTTCCTGTGCTAACCTCCTCATCTCAGAGTAGCACTTGCAACCTACGTCCTCAATTATTTGCTTGACATATTCCAATCTCTCTTCCTCTACAGTTTTTGCCCTCTACAGCTCCCTCTAGTACCATGGAAGTCATTCCCTCATGTCTTAGCAGATGTCCTATCATCCTGTCCCTTCTCCTTATCAGTGTTTTCCACATATTCCTTTCCTCTCCGATTCTGCGTAGAACCTCCTCATTCCTTACCTTATCAGTCCACCTAATTTTCAACATTCGTCTATAGCACCACATCTCAAATGCTTCGATTCTCTTCTGTTCCGGTTTTCCCACAGTCCATGTTTCACTACCATACAATGCTGTACTCCAGACGTACATCCTCAGAAATTTCTTCCTCAAATTAAGGCCGGTATTTGATATTAGTAGACTTCTCTTGGCCAGAAATGCCTTTTTTGCCATAGCGAGTCTGCTTTTGATGTCCTCCTTGCTCCGTCCGTCATTGGTTATTTTACTGCCTAGGTAGCAGAATTCCTTAACTTCATTGATTTCGTGACCATCAATCCTGATGTTAAGTTTCTCGCTGTTCTCATTTCTACTACTTCTCATTACCTTCGTCTTTCTCCGATTTACTCTCAAACCATACTTTGTACTCATTAGACTGTTCATTCCGTTCAACAGTTATTTAATTCTTCTTCACTTTCACTCAGGATAGCTATGTCATCAGCGAATCGTACCATTGATATCCTTTCACCTTGTATTTTAATTCCACTCCTGAACCTTTCTTTTACTTCCATCATTGCTTCCTCGATGTACAGATTGAAGAGTAGGGGCGAAAGGCTACAGCCTTGTCTTACACCCTTCTTAATACGAGCACTTCGTTCTTGATCGTCAACTCTTATTATTCCCTCTTGGTTGTTGTAGATATTGTATATGACCCGTCTCTCCCAATAGCTTACCCCTACATTTTTCAGAATCTCGAACAGCTTGCACCATTTTATATTGTCGAACGCTTTTTCCAGATCGACAAATCCTATGAAAGTGTCTTGATTTTTCTTTAGCCTTGCTTCCATTATTAGCCGTAACGTCAGAATTGCCTCTCTCGTCCCTTTACTTTTCCTAAAGCCAAACTGATCTTCACCTAGCGCATTCTCAATTTTCTTTTCCATTCTTCTGTATATTATTCTTGTAAGCAGCTTCGATGCATGAGCTGTTAAGCTGATTCTGCGATAATTCTCGCATTTGTCAGCTCTTGCCGTCTTCGGAATTGTATGGATGATGCTTTTCCGAAAGTCAGATGGTATGTCGCCAGACTCATATATTCTACACACCAACGTGAATAGTCGTTTTGTTGCCACTTCCCCCAATGATTTTAGAAATTCTGATGGAATGTTATCTATCCCTTCTGCCTTATTTGACCGTAAGTCCTCCAAAGCTCTTTTAAATTCCGATTCTAATACTGGATCCCCTATCTCTTCTAAATCGACTCCTGTTTCTTCTTCTATCACATCAGACAAATCTTCACCCTCATAGAGGCTTTCAATGTATTCTTTCCATCTATCTGCTCTCTCCTCTGCATTTAACAGTGGAATTCCCGTTGCACTCTTAATGTTACCACCGTTGCTTTTAATGTCACCGAAAGTTGTTTTTACTTTCCTGTATGCTGAGTCTGTCCTTCCGACAATCATATCTTTTTCGATGTCTTCACATTTTTCCTGCAGCCATTTCGTCTTAGCTTCCCTGCACTTCCTATTTATTTCATTCCTCAGGGACTTGTATTTCTGTATTCCTGATTTTCCCGGAACATGTTTGTACTTCCTCCTTTCATCAATCAACTGAAGTATTTCTTCTGTTACCCATGGTTTCTTCGCTGCTACCTCCTTCTTTGTACCTATGTTTTCCTTCCCAACTTCTGTGATGGCCCTTTTTAGAGATGTCCATTCCTCTTCAACTGCACTGCCTACTGCGCTATTCCTTATTGCTGTATCTACAGCGTTAGAGAACTTCAAACGTATCTCGTCATTCCTTAGTACTTCCATATCCCACTTCTTTGCGTATTGATTCTTCCTGACTAATGTCTTGAACTTCAGCCTACTCTTCATCACTACTATATTGTGATCTGAGTCTATATCTGCTCCTGGGTACGCCTTACAGTCCAGTAGCTGATTTCGGAATCTCTGTCTGACCATGATGTAATCTAATTGAAATCTTCCCGTATCTCCCGGCCTTTTCCAAGTATACCTCCTCCTCTTGTGATTCTTGAACAGGGTATTCGCTATTACTAGCTGAAACTTGTTACAGAACTCAATTAGTCTTTCTCCTCTTTCATTCCTTGTCCCAAGCCCATATTCTCCAGTAACCTTTTCTTCTACTCCTTCCCCTACAACTGCATTCCGGTCGCCCATGACTATTAGATTTTCGTCCCCCTTTCATACTGCATTACCCTTTCAATATCCTCATACACTTTCTCTATCTGTTCATCTTCAGCTTGCGACGTCGGCATGTATACCTGAACTATCGTTGTCGGTGTTGGTCTGCTGCCGATTCTGATTAGAACAACCCGGTCACTGAACTGTTCACAGTAACACACCCTCTGCCCTACCTTCCTATTCATAACGAATCCTACACCTGTTATACCATTTTCTGCTGCTGTTGATATTACCCGATACTCATCTGACCAGAAATCCTTGTCTTCCTTCCACTTCACTTCACTGACCCCTACTATATCTAGATTGAGCCTTTGCATTTCCCTTTTCAGATTTTCTAGTTTCCCTACCACGTTCAAGCTTCTGACATTCCACGCCCCGACTCGTAGAACGTTATCCTTTCGTTGATTATTCAGTCTTTTTCTCATGGTAACCTCCCCCTTGGCAGTCCCCTCCCGGAGATCCGAATGGGGGACTATTCCGGAATCTTTTGCCAATGAAGAGATCATCATGACACTTCTTCAAATACAGGCCACATGTCCTGTAGATACACGTTACGTGTCTTTAATTCAGTGGTTTCCCTTGCCTTCTGCATCCTCATCTCGTTGATCATTGCTGATTCTTCCACTTTTAGGGGCAATTTCCCACCCCTAGGACAAGATAGTGCCCTGAACCTCTATCCGCTCCTCTGCCCTCTTTGACAAGGCCGTTGGCAGAATGAGGCTGACTTCTTATGCCGGAAGTCTTCGGCCGCCAATGCTGATTATTTATTAAAATTTAGGCAGTGGCGGGTATCGAACCCGGAACCGAAGACGTTTTGATTATGAATCAAAGATGCTACCCCTAGACCACAGGTACAAAGCTAGTAAATCGATATATTTCATTAGTTTTTGAACTCTGAAAAAGTTAGCACAAATGGACACATTGGATTTGTTGGAATTTCTCATCATTTGAGGATAAGATATTTTAATGTTTTTAAATTTTAAGTTTTTTAATTTTTTTGAACTTACTGCCTGCTTCCGCCATCTAGGATTGTAGGGGGACTGGGAATTGTCTGGAAGCGTTGCAAGATATCATCGGGTGACATTATCAAAAATCTCACAGCAACGCATGCTTCAACCATACTCTCATTTCCCCACCACTGCTATCATCCTTTACCTTCTTCTTGTCAATATTTTCCACATATTGCTTTTCATGTTGATTCTGAGAGAACTTACAATATTCTTATCTGTCCATCTCATTTTCAACATGCTTCTATAGAACCACAGCTCAGATGCTTCGATTGTTTTCCTTCCTGGTTTTCCAACAGACGTCTGTACAACGTTGTGCCCCAAAAATATATTATCAGATATTTCTTCCTCAAATTTAGACCGATGGCTGTTACTAGTAGACCTCTTTTGGCCATGAGTGCCTCCTTTGCCTATGCTAATATGCTTTGCACTTCTTGTTTCGTTCTAGGCGCTTCAGTCTGGAACCGCGCGAGACCACCACGGTCGCAGATTCGAATCCTGCCTCGGGCATGGATGTGTGTAATGTCCTTAGGTTAGTTAGGTTTAAGTAGTTTAAGTTCTAGGGGACTGATGACCTCAGATGTTAAGTCGCATGGTTGCTCAGAGCCATTTGAACCATTTGAGCCACTCTTGTTTCGACTGTCATATGTTAGAAGAATTGGAAATTTGTGGTAAGTTCGTATGGGACTAAACTGCTGATGTCATTGGTCCCTAGGCTTACACACTACTTAATTTAACTCAAACTAACATACACTAAGGACAACATACACACCCTTGCCCGAGGGAGGACTCGAATCTCCGATAGGTGGAGCCGCTTGACCTGTGGCAAGGCGCCATTAAACCGCGCGGCTACTCCGCTTGGCTACTCCGCGCGGCTTGTCATGTGTTATTTTGCTTCAGTGGCAGTAGCATTCCTTCACTGAATTGGTCCCTACTTTTGATGTTAAGTTCATCGCCAATCTCATTTCTACTACTGCTCCTTACTTTCGTCTTTCTTCAGCTTACGCTCAAGCCACGTAACTCTTTTTGCAGTGAAACAGGGAGTGAATGAGCTGCTGAGGAAGTCGAAGGACATCAGCTCGTACAGCCAGCTCCCGGTCAGCTACAACAAGCTGTACGAAGCTACGGAGGCCGCCCTCGCCGGTGGGATACAGCCGCTCCCCGACTACATCTTGCGCATATTCGGAGACGTGGACCGCCTGGTGCTACCGCGTGGAACCCGAGAAGGTCTCCCGCTCTGCACCTACGTCATCATCAGCCAGTGCTCACCCAGGAGCATCAGAAACACTGATCCAGTCATCGACAACATGTGCCCCAAAAACTCCCTATTCCCATTCGACAGGCCAATCGATGAGCTGGAGTTTAACGTGCCCAACTCGTTTTTCGGCGAAACTGTCGTCTTCCACAGGAACGCCGACGAGATCGTTAGGATCTGAAGCTGCGCATTGATGTCTGACAAATTAAAGCGTATATAGGCTGAGTGTGTGGATGCTGTGACTTTGGTGGTAATTCAATAAACTAAAGTTGTTTGATCGTCTGATTACTGTATTATTTCATTACCCTTTTTACCAAACTTTCCTTTTAATTATTGTTGTATGACATTTCAGTATCGATGTCACCAGAGATGATGTGGTAATTCGGACAGGATGGTGAAATGATTCGGCAATGATTTTATTAAAAGAACAGTTCTTTCATTTATCCAGTGGGTAGCAACACTAAACTCATTCAAAAATCCCAGCCTGTGGATTAAATGTAAGACTTACTCATTTAGCTTCTCGTCTGTGTTCGTTACAATCGTTGTCCATACATCCAAAAGATATACTTTAATGAATTATTGCTTCCTTTTTTCTTTTCAAGAAGTAATCGAACATACCCATGTTAATATGATTACTTATGCACTCTGTATTGTTCTGAAAGAAAACGATCGTAGAACTGAGTGCTTAATCTTCCATGGTTTTCGATATGTATATACAGGGTGGTCCATTGATCGTGACCGGGCCAAATATCTCAAGAAATAAGCGTCAAACGAAAAAACTACAAAGAACGAAGCTCGTATAGCTTGATGGGGGAAACCAGATGGCGCTATGGTTGGCCCGCTAGATGGCGCTCCCATAGGTTAAACGGATATCAAATGCGTTTTTTAAAAATAGGAACTCCCATTTTTTATTACCTTTTCGTGTAGTACTTAAAGAAATATGAATGTTTTAGTTGGACCACTTCTTTCTCTTTCTGATAAATGGCGCTGTAATAGTCACAAAAATATGGCTCACAATTTTAGACGAACAGTTGGTAACAGGTAGGTTTTTAAAATTAAAATACAGAACGTAGGTACGTTTGAACATTTTATTTCGGTTGTTCCAATGGGATACATGTACCTTTGTGAACTTATCATTTCTGAGAACGCGTTCTGTTACAGCGTGATTACCTTTAAATACCACATTAATGCAATAAATTCTCAAAAGGATGTCCGTCAACCTCAATGTATTTGGCAATACGTGTAACGACATTCCTCTCAACAGCGAG
Source organism: Schistocerca piceifrons (assembly GCF_021461385.2). Classification (NCBI taxonomy): domain Eukaryota; kingdom Metazoa; phylum Arthropoda; class Insecta; order Orthoptera; family Acrididae; genus Schistocerca; species Schistocerca piceifrons. Next base: position 870,331,942 of record NC_060139.1, read on the forward strand.
GGCAATACGTGTAACGACATTCCTCTCAAAAACGAGTAGTTCGCCTTCCGTAATGTTCGCACATGCATTGACAATGCGCTGACGCATGTTGTCAGGCATTGTCGGTGGATCACGATACCAAATATCCTTCAACGTTTCCCACAGAAAGAAATCCGTGGGCTTCAGATCCGGTGAACGTGCGGGCCACGGTATGGTGCTTCGACGACCAATCCACCTGTCTTGAAATATGCTATTCAATACCGCTTCAACCGCACGCGAGCTATGTGCCGGACAACTATCATGTTGGAAGTCGTCGTGCAGTGAAACATCTTGTAGTAACACCGGTAGAACATTACGTAGGAAATCATCATACATTGCACCATTTAGATTGCCATCGATAAAATGGGGGCCAATTATCCTTCCTCCCATGATACCGCACCATACGTTAACGCGTCAAGGTCGCTGATGTTCCACTTGTCGCAGTCATCGTGGATTTTCCGTTGCCCAGGGGTGCATATTACGCCGGTTTACGTTACCGCTGTTGGTGAATGACGTTTCGTCGCTAAATAGAACGCGTGCAAAAAATCTGTCATTATCCCGTAATTTCTCTTGTGCCCAGTGGCAGAACTGTACACGAAGTTCAAAGTCGTCGCCATGGAATTCCTGGTGCATAGAAATATGGTACGGGTGCAATCGATGTTGGTGTAGCATTCTCATCAACACCGACGTTTTTGAGATTCCCGATTCTCGCGCAATTTGTCTGCTACTGATGTGCGTATTAGCGGCGACAGCAGCTAAAACACCTACTTGGGCATCATCATTTGTTGCAAGTCGTGGTTGATGTTTCACATGTGGCTGAACGTTCCTGTTTCCTGAAATACCGTAACTATCCGGCGAACGGTCCGGACACTTGGATGATGTCGTTCAGGATACCAAGCAGCATACATAGCACACGCCCGTTGGGCATTTTGATCACAATAGCCATACAGCAACACGATATCGACCTTTTCCGCAATTGGTAAACGGTCCATTTTAACACGGGTAATGTATCACGAAGCAAATACCGTCCGCACTGGCGGAATGTTACGTGATACCACGTACTTATACGTTTGTGACTATTACAGCGCCATGTATCACAAAGCGAAAAAAGTGGTCCAACTAAAACATTCATATTTCTTTACGTACTACACGAATATGTAATAAAAATGGTGGTTACTGTTCAAAAAAACGCAGTTGATGTCCGTTTGACCTATGGCAGCGCCATCTAGCGGGCCAACCATAGCGCCATCTGGTTTCCCCCTTCAAGCTATACGAGTTTCGTTCTTTGTAGTTTTTTCGTTTGATGCTTACTTCGTGAGATATTTGGCCCGGTCACTATCAATGGAGCACCCTGTATATATATTAGCTCAATAGATCGTTACTTGTTGCTCATTTTGGTCATGTTCCCACCAAAGTACATGTAAAAAGTTTCCACCGTAAACTTTCGTGTCTCTCGGGATCGTGCAGGCCATAGCTGTATTCCTAAACGAGACTACATCCTATACTGTGCAGACAAACATATTAAGCATAGCCAGTAAATTCCTTCCTTGTTTAGAGTTGGAAATTTGTGGTGAGATCTTATGGGACCAAACTGCTGAGGACATCGGCTGGCTCTGAGCACTATGGGACTTAACATCTTAGGTCATCAGTCCCCTAGAGCTTAGAACTACTTAAACCTTATTAACCTAAGGACATCACACAACACCCAGCCATCAAGAGGCAGAGAAAATCCCTGACCCCGCCGGGAATCGAACCCGGGCGTGGGAAGCGAGAACGCTACCGCACGACCACGAGATGCGGGCTGAGGACATCGGTCCCTAAGCTTTACACACTACTTAATTTAACTTAAACTAACTTACTCTAAGGTCAACACGTACACCCATGCCCGAAGGAGGACTCGAACCTTCGACATGGGAACCTTGTTTAGACTTTATGTATGTGGACATCAGTCTCCTACCATGACGCCATAAGTAGGGAACTTCGAGACACTTCTCAAACTTTTCGCCTGTAACCAGTTCTGTAATAGAAGTTTAATAGATTTTCTTATTCCATTTTTAAATGATGGCATTCATGATTTATGCGTCGTATTGTTTCTGTGAAATTACAAGAATTGCTCCAGTAAGTTAAGGTTTTTTCCAGGGATAGAGAAATATTCCAAGGTACAAAAATATCGGAGCAATACGCAGTACAAGGCGGGTGGGCGTAATACGCAACAAACTGATTTATTTTTTAAATTTTCGTCCGTGGCTGGATTTTTTCCTTAGCTGCAGTAGGGCCTGGGTTGGGTGACATTGGATGTCAGCCATATGCCGTCCACTGCACACACTCTTCACGTGATGGATGAGTGAAGTTGTGCTGACAAAGTAACACCACGGTTAAGCATGATTGACACTGTCAACCGACGAATCGTATGCGACGAAACGAATCACGGGAACGGAATCAGTCACGTGGAGCGCTGGGACAAGCTGAGGAGCGTGGACGGGGAAGTCCGGTCGGCTCTTCTCACTGCGAGCTAACATCCCAAAGATGTTCGAGCTCACCTGCGGTTCCTCTACGTCGAAATGTCTTGACCCAAACTCGTCTAGGGGTTAAACCGCTTGTGTCGCATTACACGCCCTAAATTAGACACTTTTGTTCCCTTTGTTAAATTGTCTGGCTGATGGCAAGTTTGCAAAATTGTGTGCAACAAAGTTAATGTAACATATAGTAACAGTAATAATAATATCGGGAGCTAAATTAACGACCTGTAAATGATGTAAGCCACACAGTTGCGATTTGGTTAGAATAACAGCGAAGGTGTTCTATTACACTCGAGCGCAAATCCATTTGACGCAGTTCGATCATTCACAATCTTATCGCGAAACACAAGTCCAATACTCCACCTCGATATTTGCATAAAAAGTTCACAACAGGCGCGCGGCTGCTCACCGCTCAGAGTCTAATCCCGCGACCCTAGCTGCCTAAATACCGACTGTCCGTTTTTGCGTCTCAATCCGTACTGTACCTTTTGGTGTCTCCAGCCGAACTGTCCGCTTTCGCGTCTGCACCAGCATTCCCCCTGCCCGTCCCCGGCAGCTTTCCCCGCGCGCCGAACATACTCGCTCAACTGACTAGTGCAGTTCCCTTTCCTGAAAGCGTCCATCTGATTGGCTACAGCTTATTCTACATTATTTTACATTTTAGTATATTCTTCATTAAAACGATTATATTACAAAACGTTGTAACCTTCAACAACTGGCATCCCGACACACCCAATTTCAGCAGGAGCACAAACCTACATTGAACCTGGCATCTGAGCGCTACTACTGCGACGAGGGACAACTAAAGGAGCAAGACAGCAGGTTAGTAGTAAAGAAACCAGACAAGGAAGGCACAGTCGCTTCCTCCTCGCCACATAGAAGGAGGGCATTGTATCCTCTTACTTACATATTCACTGTGCGCTCAGAACTGAAAAGACAGATGTGACGCGATCTTCGGACATACTAGAGACACTGCCCGAAACATCTGTGCAAAACTTCATCGGATTTTCACTGTGGTTTCCATTTCGCGCCCGATCGGACCTTACTTTCCGAGTAGCCGTCGTACCTTCCTACATAATGTTAGTGATGAGGGTGAATAACTCCCTAGTGAGGAAGAAGTCGAATTCATAATTAAAGAACAACGTTTGAGATCAATGACAATGACTGGCTGAGCGTGCTCTGAGATAGAATCAGGAATCTCACGGTAGGACAGCAAAAAATAAAACAGCCGCCAGCTGTTGCAGAGAGTTTACCCCCAGTTACATTAATCCCGTCGTTTGTAGGCCAGACCGATGAAAATGTACACACCTTTCAGAGAAAAATCAATGATATCGGTGGTTTTTGTTCCTGGCCTGATGACTATCAGTTACGTGTTACAAATTTAAAACTGTTAGGTGATGCTCGTAATACGTGGAATCCAGAGATGCTTGAGAGATGAAGTAACATTCGATGCATTGGGGCACGGATTACCAAGAATATATTCCAATAATTGAGTAGTGAGTTATTGCAAATACAGGGTGTTTCAAAAATGATCGGTATATTTGAAACGGCAATAAAAACTAAACGAGCAGCGATAGAAATACACCGTTTGTTGCAATATGCTTGGGACAACAGTACATTTTCAGGCAGACAAACTTTCGAAATTACAGTAGTTACAATTTTCAACAACAGATGGCGCTGCGGTCTGGGAAACTCTATAGTACGATATTTTCCACATATCCACCATGCGTAGCTATAATATGGCGTTGTCTCTGAATGAAATTACCCGAAACCTTTGACAACGTGTCTGGCGGAATGGCTTCACATGCAGATGAGATGTACTGCTTCAGCTGTTCAATTGTTTCTGGATTCTGGCGGTACACCTGGTCTTTCACGTGTCCCCACAGAAAAAAGTCACAGGGGTTCATGTCTGGCGAATAGGGACGCCAATCCACGCCGCCTCCTGTATGTTTCGGATAGCCCAAAGCAATCACACGATCATCGAAATATTCATTCAGGAAATTAAAGACGTCGGCCGTGCGATGTGGCCGGGCACCATCTTGCATAAACCACGAGGTGTTCGCAGTGTCGTCTAAGGCAGTTTGTACCGCAACAAATTCACGAAGAATGTCCAGATAGCGTGATGCAGTAATCGTTTCTGATCTGAAAAATGGGCCAATGATTCCTTTGGAAGAAATGGCGGCCCAGACCAGTACTTTTTGAGGATGCAGGGACGATGGGACTGCAACATGGGGCTTTTCGGTTCCCCATATGCGCCAGTTCTGTTTATTGACGAAGCCGTCCAGGTAAAAATAAGCTTCGTCAGTAAACCAAATGCTGCCCACATGCATATCGCCGTCATCAATCCTGTGCACTATAACGTTAGCGAATGTCTCTCGTGCAGCAATGGTAGCGGCGCTGAGGGGTTGCCGCGTTTGAATTTTGTATGGATAGAGGTGTAAACTCTGGCGCATGAGACGATACGTGGACGTTGGCGTCATTTGGACCGCAGCTGCAACACGGCGAACGGAAACCCGAGGCCGCTGTTGGATCACCTGCTGCACTAGCTGCGCGTTGCCCTCTGTGGTTGCCATACGCGGTCGCCCTACCTTTCCAGCACGTTCATCCGTCACGTTCCCAGTCCGTTGAAATTTTTCAAACAGATCCTTTATTGTATCGCTTTTCGGTCCTTTGGTTACGTTAAACCTCCGTTGAAAACTTCGTCGTGTTGCAACAACATTGTGTTCTAGGCGGTGGAATTCCAACACCAGAAAAATCCTCTGTTCTAAGGAATAAACCATGTTGTCTACAGCACACTTGCACGCTGTGAACAGCACACGCTTACAGCAGAAAGACGACGTACAGAATGGCGCACCCACAGACTGCGTTGTCTTCTATATCGTTCACATCACTTGCAGCGCCATCTGTTGTTGAAAATTGTAACTACTGTAATTTCGAAAGTTTGTCCGCCTGAAAATGTACTGTTGTCCCAAGCATATTGCAACAAACGGTGTATTTCTATCGCTGCTCGTTTAGTTTTTATTGCCGTTTCAAATATACCGGTCATTTTTGAAACACCCTGTACAAGCCGTCCACACTCCGGCAAAAGACGGGTGAAGAATTTGAGGCATTTGCAGTAATATACCCCCCACAAATTGGTAGTGAAGTGAAAATGGCATCGCTCACGTCATTGCATGAAGCTGCTGGGGTAGCGATGCTGCCCGAAGAGGCTGAAAGATGTGAATCCATGCTATCGTATAGTATGGAGCCGTGCCAAATGTTTTCTTGTGATGCACATTGTGGGCGTTGCGGAAAACCCGGACACCCTGCTGTTCGGTGTAGGGCGCCTTTTTGCCCGAATTGTCGATAGACAGGACGCTTTAGCAATTGCTATCCCCAGAGGCGAGGGCAGTACAATCGGCAAAGGAATGACTGCAGACGATACGACGAACCACAGCGGGGAAATGGGCGAGGGGTCTGCTCCCGCCATCCAGTGCCGCCCCCTGTTAAAACAATAATCCCTGTCCACTACAAGGATGTAGATGAGGCGGCTAATATAATATTAGAGCCGAAACTCCAAGGGAAAACTGTCAGTATTTTGACTGAGACAGGTGTGAAGGTAAGTGTTTTATTTTTGTTTAATAGTGATAAGCCAGCGCTGAAACCGGCACGTTGTCACATCAGGGGATCAGGCGATGAAGCTATAATACCAGCGGGTATATCCTATTTAAAGTTACAAACTGATAACAGCAATTACCATTGGAATGTGGAACTTGTGAGGAAGAACAGGACGTATTTTGATATTATTTTAGCGAATGATTTCCTACACCAGAATAGAGGTGTGATAGATCACGGCATACAAACAGTTCGATACAGCGACCAAGCTCACTGTTTTCGGCAGAAGTGCTCGCACCCCACAGCCGCTAGAAATCCGTGACAAAAGCACTGTTTCCCTGGTACCTTCTGATCGTGCACTTGAATGTTGAAAGCTACCACTCTGATTACAATATTAAAGGTGGTAAGAGAAGATTTCTCTGCATCGGCGTCAGAACTCGACAGCAGCCGAGATCTGTCTTTCTGGTTGATCTGTTCAGCCAGAACGACATTCTTGTCAACCTTCAGATCCACGTGGAAAGAAGTGAGACGAAAATAGATGTTGTGGGAAACAAGATTAATGTTCCTGTGTGTGTTAATAATTTTTGTCAACGAGAGGTAGAGATACCCTGTGGAACCGAACTTGCATGTGGGCAAGACTTAGGTGAGAAAGGATTACAGTGTGACAAGCCTTTAAAAATTAAAAAAAAGAAGCAGTTACCCGTGAAAAAAGCGCATGTCATGTCAACACTTATCAGCAGGCATGCAAACAGATGCTTGCTTTAATCATGAATATATCACCGAGTGATGCTAAATGTTATTGTCTTTACAAGCTGCGCGGAGTGGCCGTCTGGTTTGAGGCGCCATGTCACGGATTGAGAGGCCCCTCCCGCCGGAGGTTCGAGTCCTCCCTCGGGCATTGGTGTGTATGCTGTTCTTAGTATTGGTTAGTTTAAGTTAGCTTACGTAGTGTGTAAGTTTAGGGAATGATGACTTCAGCAGTTTGGGCCTTAAGAATTCACACACATTTGAACATTTGTCTTTACATAAAGAAAAGAAGATTGTATACTTGGAAGACGCCTCGAGATACTGACAGCTTTCAGATAGATTATATAATGGTATGACAGAGATTTAGGAACCAGGTTTTAAATTGCAAGACATTTCCAGGGACAGACGTGAACTCTGACCACCCTATTGGTTATGAACTGTAGATTAAAACTGAAGAAACTGCAAAAAGGTGGGAATTTAAGGAGATGGGACCTGGATAAACTGACTAAACCAGAGGTTGTATAGAGATTCAGAGAGAGCATAAGGAAACAATTGACAAGAATGGGGGAAAGAAATACAGTAGAAGAATGGGTAGCTATGAGGGACGAAATAGTGAAGACAGCAGAGGATCAAGTAGGTAAAAAGACGAGGGCTAGTAGAAATCCTTGGGTGACAGAAGAAATATTGAATTTAATTGATGAAAGAACAAAATATAAAAATGCAGTAAATGAAGCAGGCAAAAAGGAATACAAACGTCTCAAAAATGAGATCGACAGGAAGTGCAAAATGGCTAAGCAGGGATGGCTAGAGGACAAATGTAAGGATGTAGAGGCTTGTCTCACTAGGGGTAAGATAGATACTGCCTACAGGAAAATTAAAGAGATCTTTGGAGAGAAGAGAACCACTTGCATGAATATCAAGAGCTCAGATGGAAACCCAGTTCTAAGCAAAGAAGGGAAAGCAGAAAGGTGGAAGGAGTACATAGAGTGTCTATACAAGGGCGAGGTACTTCAGGGCAATATTATGGAAATGGAAGAGGATGTAGATGAAGATGAAATGGGAGATGTGATACTGCGTGAAGAGTTTGACAGAGCGCTGAAAGACCTAAGTCGGAACATGGCCCCGGGAGTAGACAACATTCCATTAGAACTACTGACAGCCTTGGGAGAGCCAGTCCCGACAAAACTCTACCATCTGGTGAGTAAAATGTATGAGACAGGCGAAATACCCTGTGACTTCAAGAAGAATATAATAATTCCAATCCCAAAGAAAGCAGGTGTTGACAGATGTGAAAATTACTGGACTATCAGTTTAATAAGTCACGGCTGCAAAATACTAACGCGAATTCTTTACAGACGAATGGAAAAACTCGTAGAAGCCGACCTCGGGGAAGATCAGTTTGGATTCCGTAGAAATATTGGAACACGTGAGGCAATACTGACCCTACGACTTATCATAGAAGCTGGATTAAGAAAGGGCAAACCTACGTTTCTAGTATTTGTAGACTTAGAGAAAGCTTTTGACAATGTTGACTGGAATACTCTCTTCCAAATTCTGAAGGTGGCAGGGGTAAAATACAGGGAGAGGAAGGCTATTTACAACTTGTACAGAAACTAGATGGCAGTTATAAGAGTCGAGGGACATGAAAGGGAAGCAGTGATTGAGAAGGGAGTGAGACAGGGTTGTTGCCTCTCCCCGATATTATTCAATCTGTATATTGAGCAAGCAGTAAAGGAAACAAAAGAAAAATTCGGAGTAGGTATTAAAATCCATGGAGAAGAAATAAAAACTTTGAGGTTCACAGACGACATCGTAATTCTGTCAGAGGCAGCAAAGGACTTGGAGGAGCTGTTGAATGGAATGGACAGTGTCATGAAAGGAAGGTATAAGATGAACAACAACAAAAGCAAAACGAGGATAATGGAATGTAGTCGAATTAAGAGGGGTGATGCTAACTAGATTAGGAAATGAGACACTTAAAGTAGTAAAGGAGTTTTTCTATTTGGGGAGCAAAATAACTGATGATGGTCGAAGTAGAGCGGATATAAAATGCCGATTGGCAATGGTAAGGAAAGCGTTTCTGATGAAGAGAAATTTGTTAACATCGAGTATAGATTTAAGTGTCAGGAAGTCGTTTCTGAAAGTATTTGTATGGAGTGTAGCCATGTATGGAAGTGAAACATGGACGATAAATAGTCTGGACAAGAAGAGAATAGAAGCTTTCGAAATGTGGTGCTACAGAAGAATGCTGAAGATTAGATGGGTAGATCATATAAGTAATGAGGAGGTATTGAATAGAATTGGGGAGAAGAGGAGTTTGTGGCACAACTTGACTAGAAGAAGGGATCGGTTGGTAGGACATGTTCTGAGGCATCAAGGGATCACCAATTTAGTATTGGAGGGCAGCGTGGAGGGTAAAAATCGTAGAGGGAGACCAAGAGATGAATACACTAAGCAGATTCAGAGAGATGTAGGCTGCAGTAGGTACTGGGGGATAAAGAACCTTGCACTTGATAGAGTAGCATGGAGAGCTGCATCAAACCAGTCACTGGACTGAAGACCACAACAACAACAACTGCGTCTAAAGAGTTAGTAATCTTTACATGAGTAACATTACAATTTTGAAACTTTAGGTTTAAGTGTCAGGAAGTCGTTTCTGAAAGTATTTGTATGGAGTGTAGCCATGTATGGAAGTGAAACATGGACGGTAAGTAGTTTGGGCAAGAAGAGAATAGAAGCTTTCGAAATGTGGTGCTACAGAAGAATGCTGAAGATTAGATGGGTAGATCATATAAGTAATGAGGAGGTACTGAATAGGATTGGGGAGAAGAGGAGTTTGTGGCACAACTTGACTAGGAGAAGGGATCGGTTGGTAGGACGTGTTCTGAGGCATCAAGGGATCACCAATTTAGTATTGGAGGGCAGCGTGGAGGGTAAAAATCGTAGAGGGGTAGACCTAGAGATGATTACGCTAAGCAGATTCAGAAGGATGTAGGCTGCAGGACGTACTGGGAGATGAAGAGGCTTGCACAGGATAGAGTAGCATGGAGAGCTGCTCAAATCAGTCTCAGGATTGAAGACCACAACAACACCAACATTATTATTATTGCTAGTATTATTCGTTGATAGTCTCCATTTCCTTCCTTAAGATTTTCCATCCTTGATATTTATGAACTTAGCGAATTTACTCTTGGCACTTCCGTTGCCTACGTCTGTGGGTCCTCTCAGAACTCATTTTACTAATGAAATTAACTAATTTGGTAAGATTGAACCAGAAATTATTGGTGTATCCATGTATTACCATAAAAAAATAAAAAACGGTCAGTAGTTGAGGGAGTATGAATCATAACAGTGGCGAATTTGAGTAAAAAAAAAAAGTCTTCACTTTGTGCAAACTGACCTCTACTCACTGAATCTCGTGTATTAACTGTTGTGTGGGTCTGGTAGCCAATCCAGACAAAACACCGGGGTTCCCACGCTGGGGGAGCAAACCTGTGCTTCACAGATCCTGAGAGGAGCCAATCAGTGACTCAAAATCTCTCTTGTTGCAAAAAGAACATTTTAGACAAGGGAGGCGTCATTCTCATGATGAGCATGGCCATGTTTTGACAAAAAAAGTCTACCTTTTTTTGTGGAGAGATCTAATTTTTCCAGGCCGACCACTTTCAATTTCTGAAAGAAGGCTGTTAAGCTTACCAAACTGTCGTCACCATGAAATATATGTTTTTACCAATCGCTAAAAGAACTTGGCGACTTCCTGTCGTCAGGGGAGTATTACACGCACCAGTCACTCTGTCTGTATCGTCCCAGCTTCCAACATGAGAATGCTTGGAGTTTTATGACCATCCCACCATTTGCACAAAAGCTCAGATTACAACAGTCGTTCTTAAATGGCTCCCTCCACCAAATTTCCGCCATCTAACCATATTTGCTGCGGTCTGTCGCCTGACCCAGGAAAAATGTTTTGCAAACCAGCATCCTCCTGCTCCAGCCGTAAGTGGGAAGAGGGGAGTGGCATGGCCCAAAGCACCTCTGCAGGTACAATACACAGAGCGTTGCTTCCCAGAATCACTTGCACAACCAGGACGCTGGACACAGCATTTATGGCTGGGAATCCATCTTTCTCCCTGTTCTCTGTCGCCTCCACTACGGACTCTCGAGCACAAGTTCTCTACAGGCTACAGATGCAGTTACATGAACATTCAGCCCACTATTTTCTCATGTAAAAAGTCATAAACCACGCATACCAAATGTAGTACTGGGAAACACCGAGATCATGGCCTGAAATATGAATGTCAATCTGACTGACAGTGTTGTTAAAGTGAGAGAGTGGCGTGCCACCTCTCAAACAGTTATGGGAAGAATAAGGGAACTTACCTGTCTCACAGAGAAACCTGTCATATCCTGTTCTGGAAGAGTATTCTTGACTGTTAGAGGAAAAGCAATAGTTCCCAGAAACTGACCTCATACAGCACGAAATTCCAACGGGAGATGATAGGCCAATTACGTGGAAACCACACTGACTACTTTTATATCTACAATTAATTGTGGAGGATAGTATCAAAAATTAGCCAGATGCGTGAATCATCCAGTCTTCAGCTAGCCCCTGGTATTCAGCAATTGTTCTGGTCCCAAAGAAATCAATCAATGAGGAGAAAATCTTTCATCTATTTGTCGATAAGAGAGCAATAAACAGAGTAATGACTCCGGATACGAACCCTACAACCCGTATCGACGAAACACTGGACAGATTAAGAAACTGTAGGTATATTACCACCCCATTATGCATTCTGGGTAACACCAAATTCCAGTGGCACCCCACAACAGATCGTAAATCGTCTTTGTAGTACCACCTGTTTTGTACGAGTTTTTGTGGATGCGTTTCGGTCTAAGAAATATGCCAGCTACTTTCCAAGGCTTTGCTAACTTATTGTTGAGAGGACTGAAGCCTACCATGTGTCATGTCTGTCTTGATGAAATAGTCGTTATTTCAAAGACTATTAACTAACATGTGCATAGATCGAGGAATGCATCTTCAAGGTTGCAAAATGTGCACCCAATTTTAAAGACAGAATAATGTTCTTTTGCAGAGTCACAGGTCAAGTACCTGGGGCATATCATCAGTCCTTCTGGAGTGAAGCCACGTCCCCATTTACCGGATGCAGTAAAGTGTTTTCAAGTTTCTGCCAACATAAAAGAATTATAGTGTTTTCTCAGATCAGCAAACTGCTATGATCATTTCGTGAGAGACTATGCCGCGATTAATAAGATGGTAACAAGAGTACAGAAAAGACATGCAGTTTTTGAATGGACAGAAGAATATGATTTAGCTATGAAACAAGACAAACAGGTGTTGATAAACTCAACCCTGTTAATTTTCCCAGATTTATCATAACTATTTATCCTCGAATTTTGCTTTTGGAGCAGTTCTAGTCAAGAACACAATGCTGAAGGAAGGTCTATTAACTATACTTCACGAAGGCTCTATCAGGCAGAAATTAACTACAGAAAAACTGAAAAGTGGTTCATGGCGTGGGTTCCTGTCGTCATGTCCTAGTTCATGAACCACGGGCAACGTATGAGTGGCCAAGTAAGTGGTCCCGACAGTCGGGATACCAGTTACTTTGGAATAAGGCTGGGCATCTCGGACATATTCTGAGTCGTGGTCACCTTTGTGCTCATACGGCAAAGACTACCAAATCCACCGGTTAGTCCCTCAGCCGTTAGGGGTAAAACTCAATGGGACTCGGGGCAAGTAAGGCTAGCAATCTGCTTCCCTGGTACTTTAAATATGATGCTGGCAACAATCAGAGCAAAATGCCTCGGACTTTTGGAGGTGACGGAGTCCCACCTCTAACTGACCAACCAGGGACTGCTAAGATACGACTTGGCAAACAAATGGTAATGAGATGGGGAGCTATTAATATCAATGGGGGCTACTCTGGGAAGAAGGTAGAGCTGGCAGAGGCTGCAAGTAAGATGGGGCTGGACGTTTTAGCTGTTAGTGACATTCGGGTAAGGGGTGAGAAAGAAGAGGAAGTGGGAGAATACAAGGTCTACCTGTCAGGAGTCAAAGCAGGAATAGCACAATGGGGTGTAGGGCTTTACATCAGGAAAGAAATGGAACCCAGCGTAGTTGCAATATGGTATGTAAAGAAACGACTGATGTGGATAGATTTGACAGTGTCTAGCAAGAAAATTAGGATAGTGTCAGTATATTCGCATTGTGAAGGGACAGATCAAGATAAGATGGATAGTTTTTATGAGGCACTCAGTGATGTAGTTATTAGAGTAAAGGACAAGGACAGTGTTCTGCTCATGGGTGATTTTAACGCCAGGATTGGAAATCGAACAGAAGGGTATGAAAAGGTTATGGGTAAATTTGGAGAGGATATGGAGGCCAACAGGAACGGGAAACAACTCTTGGATTTATTGTGCCAGTAAGGGCTTAGTAATCACAAACTCCTTTTTTAAACATAAGAACATTCACCGGTATGCTTGGGAAGGCAGGGGAACCAGATCTGTCATTGACTATATAATAACAGATCAGGAATTCAGGAAGGCTGTGAGGGACACACGTGTATTCAGAGGATTCTTTGATGACACTGATCATTATTTAATCTGCAGTGAAATTGGGATTGTGAGGCCGAAAGTGCAGGAGGTCAGGTCCATATGTAGGAGGATAAGAGTGGAGAAACGTCAGGATAAGGAAATCAGGCACAAGTACATAACAGCGATCTCAGAAAGGTACCAGTTAGTTGAATGTAGTCAATTACAGTCATTGGAAAAGGAATGGACAAGGTACAGGGACACAGTACTAGAAGTGGCTAAAGAATGTCTTGGAACAGTAGTGTGTAAAAGTAGGATGAAGCAAACAGCTTGGTGGAATGATACAGTCAAGGCAGCCTGTAAAAGGAAAAAGAAGGCGTATCAAAAATGGCTGCATACCAGAACCCAGGTAGACAGAGAAAGTTATGTTGAAGAAAGAAACAAAGCCAAACAGATAATTGCAGCATCCAAGAAGAAATCGTGGGAAGACTTTGGAAACAGGTTGGAGACTATGGGTCAAGCTGCTGGAAAACCATTCTGGAGTGTAATTAGCAGTCTTCGAAAGGGAGGTAAGAAGGAAATGTCAAGTATTTTAGACAGGTCAGGAAAACTGCTGGTGAATCCTGTGGATGCCTTGGGCAGATGGAGGGAATATTTTGAAGAGTTGCTCAATGTAGGTGAAAATGCGATCAGTAATGTTTCAGATTTCGAGGTAGAATGGGATAGGAATGATGATGGAAATAGGCTCACATTTGAGGAAGTGGAGAAAATGGTCAATATGTTGCAGCGCAATAAAGCGGCTGGGGTGGATGAAATTAAGTCGGAACTCATCAAATACAGTGGAATGTCAGGTCTTAAATGGCTACACAGGATAATTTAAATGGCCTGGGAGTCGGGACAGGTTCCATCAGACTGGACAAAAGCAGTAATCACACCAATCTTTAAACATGGAAACAGAAAAGACTGTAACAACTACAGAGGTATCTCTTTTAATCAGCGTTGTGGGCAAAATCTTTTCAGGTATTGTTGAAAGGAAAGTGCGAGTATTAGTTGAGGACCAATTGGATGAAAATCAGTGTGGGTTTAGGCCTCTTAGAGGTTGTCAGGACCAGATCTTTAGCTTACGGCAAATAATGGAGAAGTGTTATGAGTGGAACAGGGAATTGTATCTATGCTTTATAGATCTAGAAAAGGCATATGACCGGGTTCCTAGGAGGAAGTTATTGTCTGTTCTACGAGATTATGGAATAGGAGGCAAACTTTTGCAAGCAATTAAAGGTCTTTACATGGATAGTCAGGCAGCATTTAGAGTTGACGGTAAATTGGGTTCATGGTTCAGAGTAGTTTCAGGGGTAAGACAAGGCTGCAACCTGTCTCCACTGTTGTTCATATTATTTATGGATCATATGTTGAAAACAATAGACTGGCTGGGTGAGATTAAGATATGAGAACACAAAATAAGCAGTCTTGCATCTGCGGATGACTTAGTTGTAATGGCAGATTCGATTGAAAGTTTGCAAAGTAATATTTCAGAGCTGGATCAGAAATGTAAGGACTATGGTATGAAGAATAGCATCTCCAAAATGAAAGTAATGTCAGTGGGAAAGAAATATAAACGGATTGAGTGCCAAATAGGAGGAACATAGTTAGAACAGGTGGACGGTTTCAAGTACTTAGGATGCATATTCTCACAGGATGGCAACATAGTGAAAGAACTGGAAGCGAGGTGTAGCAAAGCTAATGCAGTGAGCGCTCAGCTACAATCTACTCTCTTCTGGAAGAAGGAAGTCAGTAACAAAACTAAGTTATCTGTGCACCGTTCAATCTTTCGACCAACTTTGTTGTATGGGAGCGAAAGCTGGGTGGATTCAGGTTACCTTATCAACAAGGTTGAGGTTACGAATATGAAAGAAGCTAGGATGATTGCAGGTACTAGTAGATGGGAACAATGGCAGGAGGGTGTCCACAATGAGGAAATCAAAGAAAAACTGGGAATGAACTCTATAGATGTAGCAGTCAGGGCGAACAGGCTTAGATGGTGGGGTCATGTTACACGCATGGTAGAAGCAAGGTTACCCAAGAGACTCATGGGTTCAGTAGCAGAGGGTAGGAGTAGTCGGGGCAGACCAAGGAGAAGGTACCTGGATTCGGTTAAGAATGATTTTGAAGTAATAGGTTTAACATCAGAAGAGGCACCAATGTTAGCACTGAGTAGGGGATCATGGAGGAATTGTATAAGGGGTGCTATGCTCCAGACTGAACGCTGAAAGGCATAATCAGTCTTAAATGATGATGATGATGATGATGATGATGATGAAGAACAACTGAAAAAGTATTACTTGCTCTTGTATTTGGAGTGAACTATTTTAAATGTTACTTGTATGGAAGAAAATTTACTGCGCTGCCATTTTGTGGGTGTTAGTTTAAAGGACACCAGTAGTCGTTTAACCTGCTGAGCATAAAAATCACCGGGAAATAATCATGACGAGCACCACAAACCGGGTCGCTTGCACTAGAATGCTGATGCTCTAAGCTGAAAAGGATGGCGGACAGACGATGTTTTAATAGAAGTTCCAGAAGCACAAGAAAGACATGTGGATTGTCACCTGATTTCGTTGCAGAGGACGGTATTATAAGATTCCGTGGCCAGATAGTGGTAATTCCCGGAGAGGTACCATAGCTCAGTGCCATGACAGTTTACAAGCATGCCACAGTGGACGAAGGGCTACAGACACACCTTCGTGGGGGGGAGGTAGACAGAGTGATGTGTAAAAGTACATCCGTAATTAATTGCCTTGTGCATGGATCCTCTGAATGAACCCTTCCCAGAAACAACAACACCATTTCAAACCATTGCCGTCGACATTGTCGGCACTTTTCCACAAAGTACACAAGTTAATAAGTACATTTTGTCCATCACTGATCATTTTTGCAGATATCTAATTTTGGTACCTCTGGCTGATACGACAGCACAAACTGTATCTCGATCATTTGTTACTCATTTGGTCTCACCCTTTGGCATTCCGAACTCTATCCTTACCGACCACGGAACGAATTTCATGTTCTCCCTTTTTGTAGAGGTATGAAAGCTATTGCGAATAAGGGAACTGGAGCGACGACCTTCCATACGGAGGCGAATGGCACCATACTACAGTATGAATGCTATCTTATTATGTAAATCACGCACACAATGATTGCGACTGGTATATTCTGTATGTAGTTTCTGCATATAACAGCTGATTCCGTTAGTCGACTGTATATTCCTCTACGAAGACCTATGAAATCACCGCTCAAAGTGGACACCAGGCGTCGAGTGCAACAGAACAATGTCAAAACTGCTGCCAGACGATTGTAACATAGCAACAAAGGAGCTCTTTCTTCCCCTTACAAAACAGGTGATTTGGTTTTGCTTCGAAAACCAGTCATTAATAAGGGGAAAACAAAGAAATTTCATCCCCGTATGAAGGCCCTTATCCAATTTTACGTTTAACATCCCCTGTCAATGTCGAAATTCAGCTACCTGACCGTGCTGTTATTATCCACTTCGACAGATTAAAGCTATACCACGGACAAGTTCCGCCGCCTCCTGTTGCAGCTTCAGGCCCATATCAATGAAAACACACTATAATGAAGAAACTAAGTAGAAAGTGATTAAACGGCCTCCTGCCCGACCATATTTCTGCTTTGAGAAACAAACATCCGTGCCTTATTGCGTACAGCTTTGCTAACAGTGGTGTTGTGAATTCCACGAATCTTCACTGACGGAAAAAATTATTACAATAAAAAATAATTAATGTAGAGTAATGAAATTTCGGGAATACATTTGTCTAGGTAACATATTTAAGCCGGCTGGTGTGGCCGAGCCGTTCTAGGCGCTTCAGTCTGGAACCGCGCGACCGCTACGGTCGCAGGTTCGAATCCTGCCACGGGCATGGATGTGTGTGATGTCCTTAGGTTAGTTAGGTTTAAGTAGTTCTAAGTTCTAGGGGACTGATGACGTCAGATGTTAAGTCCCATAGTGCTCAGAGCCATTTGAACCATTTTTTAACATATTTAAGTGATTAACCTTGCGAGATTTCAGGTTAACGTAAGTGCCAGGTAAGCCATTGCAGATGTGAAATAGTGGTACGTTAATTACGGCTGTAGCCGCCAGAACGTTAAATCCAACATGCATTGTGTTGTACAGGTGCCAGATGCCAGTTTGTGGAATGGCGTTCCATGCCTGTTGCACTTGGTCGGTCAATACCGGGACGGTTAATGCTGGTCGTGGATGACGGTGGGGTTGTCGTCCAAAAGTATCCAATATGTGCTCGACTGGAGACAGATCTGGTGATCGAGCAGGCCAAGGCAACATGTTGACACTCTGTAGAGAGTGTTGGGTTACATCAGCGGTATGTGGGCAAGCGTAATGCTGTTGGAAAACATTCCCTGGAATGCTGTTCATGAATGGCAGTACAACAGGTCGAATCACCAGACTGACCTACAAATTTACAATGAGGGTGCGCATGATTACCACGACAGTGCTCCTGCCGTCACGCGAAATCACGACCCAGACCATAACTCCACGAGTAGGTGTGTTTAATGTGTCTAACACGTAGACAGGTTGGTTTCGGACCCTCAACTGGTTCCTTCTAACCAACACACGGCCTCCACTGGCACCGAAGCAAAACCGGTTTTCGTCAGAAAACACACAGACCTCCACCCGGCCGTCGAGTTATCTCTCGCTCGACACCAATGAAGTCGTAAATGGCCTTAGTTTGGGATCAGTGAAATACATGCTACAGGACGTCTGGCTCCTTAAAGTGACCGATTTCTAACAGTTCTTTGTATCACTGTTATGCCAACTGCTTTCGAGACTGCTGCTGCAGATGCTGTATTATGCGCCACAGACATACAACGAACACGATGGTCTTTCCTCTCGGTAGTGCCAAGTCGCGTCTGGAGGCCGATGTACTTGCCACCATATATTTCCATGACCCCTCCTGCCAGCAATCATGTCCAGTAGTTACATTCCTCTCAAGTCTTTTTGCAGTATCGCTGATGGAACATCCATCTTCACGTAGCTCTATTACACTACCTTGTTCAACTCAGTGAAGCGTTGTTAATGGCGTCTTTGTCGCCTTAAAGGCATAATTGACAAACGTCAACTCACCACGTCCGATTTCAAAGGAAACTAACGCTGACTACTGTTACAAGGTGCATTTAAAGCAAACCTGATCTGCATCCTACCTGATCTGCATCCTACCAGCCCTACTCATGTGCGACTGGCACGAAATCTGAGCAGACATCATTTTTCAGAAGGGGAAACAGCTGATCAACTTAAGTTTATGCCGTACAACTCCTTCTTGATGTTGTGATTTTTTTCCGTCAGTATATTTGTCATTTGCAAGTGTTCTGTTGTCAGTATGAGAGTATTAGCTTGGAAAGACATTCTGTTCAATTGGTTGTCGTATTGGAGACTTTTTGTAATTTTGTTATTGTTCTGTGCTGCAAAACGGAGTTGAGCAGCAAATTTTCCACAAAAGTAAGTAAGCAGGAGTCCCAGGCTAGAATCCCGGCTTTGGTACACATTTCCACTCACCGTTTCAATCTACGCTCATGCTCATAAATTAAGGATAATTGCAGAATTGTGTGCCACACAACGTGGCTCTACACAAAACTGGAGCTAATAGCATAGGCACATAGGGAACATACACGACACAGATCTGTAAGTCCACGGTATTGGTGATAAGTTGAGAAAACTGTCCCGAAACACGTGTGCTACAAAACGCCACTGTTCCTGCGCCTGTACCCCGACATCAATATGGGATACAATCACCATGCACACGTACACAGGCCGCACAACGGGTTCTCATACTCTCGATCAGGTGGTCGAGCAACTACTGGGGTGTAGCCTCCCATTCTTGCACCAGTGCCTGTCGGAGCTCCTGAAGTGTCGTAGGGGTTTGAAGACGTGCAGCGATACGTCGACCGAGAGCATCCCAGACATGCTCGATGGGGTTTAGGTCTGGAGAACAGGCAGACCACTCCATTCGCCTGATATCTTCTGTTTCAAGGTACTCCTCTACGATGGCAGCTCGGTGGGGCCGTGCGTTATCATCCATCAGGAGGAAGTGGAACCCACTGCATCCCTGAAAAGGCGGGCATGCTGGTGCAAAATGACGTCCCGATACACCTGACCTGATACAGTTCCTCTGTCAAAGACATGTAGGGGTGTACGTGCACTAATCATAATCCCACCCCACACCATCAAACCACGACCTCCATACAGGTCCCTTTCAAGGACATTAAGAGGTTGGTATCTGGTTCCTGGATCGCGCCAGATGAAAACCCGGCGAGAATCACTGTTCAGACTATACCTTGACTCGTCGGTGAACATAACTTGGGACCACTGTTCCAATGACCATGTACTGTGTTCTTGTCACCAGGCTTTAAGGGCTCTCCTGTGGCAAGGGGTCAGTGGAATGCACCTTGCAGGTCTCCGGGCGAATAAACCATGTCTGTTCAGTCGTCTGTAGACTGTGTGTTTGAAGAAAACTGCTGCAGTAAGGTCCTGAGCAAGGCTACCTGCAGTATTCCGTGGCCGTCTGCGGGCACTGATGATGAGATATCGGTCTTCTTGTGGTGTTGTACACTGTGGACGTCCCGTACTGTAGCTCCTGGACACGTTTTTGTATGCTGGAATCGTTGCCCTAATCTTGAGATCACACTTTGTGGTACACGGAAGGCCTGTGCTACAACCTGCTGCCTTTGACCAGCCTCCAGTCGCCGTAGTGTTCTCCCCCTTATAACGTCATCAATACGTGTTCTTTGAGCCATTTTCAACACACAGTCATCATTAGCACGTCTGAAAGCGTCTGTTCGCTTACTCGCTGCACCGTACTCTGAGATGCACCAACATACCTCTGCGTATGTGGACTGCTGCCAGCGCCACCGTGTGACGACCGCAAGTCAAATACACCACATGGGCATACCCCGAGGTGATTTAAACCAGCAAACCGCCTACCAGAGCATTGTTTCACCATGTATCAGCATTATCCTTAATTTATGAGCATGAGTGTATATACATAAAATAATATCTGTATGAGACCAGTATATTCTCTGAAATTGTGTCATTTCATTTTTATAAGTACCTGCATTTGGATTTCAGGCTGGATCCCCCCCCTCCTCCCCCCTCGTTCGATGCTAAGGTGCTATTCCAGAACATGGCGAGCCTCGACAATTTTGTTAGTGTGTAAGGGGGAATTTAAAGCAGACTGGATGGTAGGGAGGATTTGGATCGAGGAGGGAGGTGTGCCAGGGTGATCCGTGCAGTTGTGGGAACCGCTGTACCCCAGTGGTTTTGTGGCTAACGTACCTCCCTAGTAAGCAGAAGACATGGGTGCAATTCCCGGCCTTGGTACAAATCTTCACTCGCCGCTTCAGTTTATATACATAAAAGAAAATTGATTTTGGTGGTTACCAGAGGATGTTTCCTGTTTCTTACCGCACAAACAAATAAGTTGTAGGGGAGAAAGTGCTCGATGATTTATGCTGTAATGTATTTCATGTGCTGTACCTAAGTTAGTTTATTACAATATTCAGGAAGTTGAAGAGAGCAGAGACTCCTCCCGAAGTGATTTTCGAAGTGTAAAAATGAACTAAGTAATTGCGCCGTGAATTGAACCGGTAAAACTGATCTGTTAACATCTGTTTTCCTGACTAGTAAACATAAGTGAGCAGATTACGAATGTCCTAACACACGACCTAGTAATATTCCCAGTTCTAGCAGTCCAAGTACACTAGGGGTAAGCGACAAAATAGTAGGAATGTAGCTTTGTTTATCAGTTTATTCTGTATTCAGTAAGAAATCTTATACTGTACTACTTGAAATTTCTATGTAAAACAGTTTTAGCTAAGGTCGACTGTGGACAGTTATTATTCAGTCTAGAGAACTAAGTATATATGTTATACTGGCACACGTAAATTCTTGCAGCCAACATTAGACCTAGGTACATTTGAAGACGCTACCGAACACACTGCTCTAACCACCACTCGTCAGAAAGACCAGTTCCGTACACTCTAATGTGGGATCTGTGGTTTAATAAGTTAAAACTGTCTTGAATGAAATCTCATTACGAGGAATTAAAATTTCGCTTTGTGCACGACACATCAGACAAAACAGTAAAGCGATACATTGTAATTTAAACTATATCAGTCAGGGAGTTTTTACGTCTATATTTGAAGTAATACAAAAAACTGAACTGTGCGGAAAACAAGACAGATTTCGTATGTGCCACGTGGTTGCTCTCTCTTCTAAAGTCAACTGTCTGCACTTGATCACCATTTTTCCGATAAGTACATGCGAGAGCATTATCCAAGCACAACAGTTCATGCCGAAATATTCTGACAGTACACCAATCAAACAGTTCAGAGAATAATATCCGTTACCACTCGGGTACAATCCTGACACAAAAAACAACAAAATATAAATAAATAAACAGATAAATAAAGTGTCTGCTATAAATGAAAGGAGGGAACTATTGTCACGGTAAGTCACTTATTGCTGATCGTCGCTGCACGCTGAAATCTTCAATCGGCTCTACAACAACCAGTATTTAGCCGCAGGTTGGCAAATGAAAGTAGTTCTAGTGACTATACCTTCGGGGCGCGACACCACGTCATCTCACAGCCACATTCATTAAGCGTCAGTAACATGTGACTATAGAGGGACAAGAAGGATACTAGAAGGATGCTCACAGTAAGTTTATACTAGTTGACATAAAGAGAGAGAGGCATCCGTAATTCGCTCACTTCACACGCGAAGCAAGGGATAACTGTGTCGGAATAAGGTCAGTTTATGTAAGAAAAAGCAAAAAATGCTATAATCATAACTGCGTTGTGGAGAATCTACTGCTCAAGTCACTTTGAAATTTGAGTTATAACGTTTAAGTTCTCTTATATTATTTTGAGACTGATTACGCTGCATTTGCAAGGTTACTTATTTTGCTGTGTTTTGCTAATGACATTGTATAGATTTTTAAGGTATTCCCCTTTTTTAGTTGATTAGGTGACTAGTTCCAACAGCCTGTTCAAGTTAATTTTGTTGTACCTTTTCTGTTTACACCTGTTATCATTTTACAGGACTAGATATCGTGACAGGATTTGAAATAGAGCCTCTGTGTCTGGTCATTGTGAAAAGTAATAATGGTGTTGCTTCCGTAATTACGGTTACATTGTCGCCACAGATTCTTATGCTTCAATCCCTTCGGCCGGTATTACACTATCAAATTTCTTTGTCAAAGATTTGATCAAAGATGTGATTCAATATTCCGTCCAATATATTTGACAAAGATCTTTGACGTAGCGCTACAAGGGGTATTACACTGTCATCAAATTTTTCATCAAAGTTCAAGATGGCTGACAACAACTTGTTATTAACCGCAGCAGTTCTACGTACTCCAATTGCATTGTGTGCACATGCGGAAAAGAAGTGGGGGGAGAAAATGGAACCATACATACGAGGTTGACAGTCTTAAAAGTCCTGGGATTACAACTTGATAATAAATTCAGTTGGGAGGAGCACACCACAGAACTGCAGAAACGCCTTAAGAAATCTGTATTTGCAATTCGAGTGTTAGCAGACATAGGCAACATAAAAATGAAAAAGCTTGCATACTTTCATTCCATAATGTCATATGGGATAATATTTTGGGGTAAATCTTGAAGTCAAACAAAAGTTTTCAAGGTCCAAAAGCGTGTAATACGTATTATTTGTGGAGTAAATTCACGGACCTCCTGCAGAAACCTCTTCAAAGAACTGGGTACTTCAGATTCTTGCATTGGTACTGGGGGAAAATACGAAAGAAAATGGAACTGTTGGCGGGCCAGAAGTACAGTGAGACTGTCGTTTGGACGTACGAGATTTGCAGGTTAGCTTTTTTTGTTTTGTATTTCATGCCTAGATACTTCCGTAGAGATATTGTTGCATGTGGATCAATATATGTAATGATTATTACAATACATGCAACGATATGTTTGTACAGTTATCTAGGCATGAGAAACAAACAAAAAAAAACTATAACTCTCGTAGGCCCAAATGACAGTCTCACTATACTTCCGGCTCGCAGGTTAACTACTGCCTCTCAGTATATTTACTTCTTAATAAAATTTGTCGTAAATAATATAACTCTTTTTCCAACAAACAACTCAGTTCATACATACAATACCAGGAACAAAAATGATCTGCACAAGGACTTAAAAACACTTACTTTAGTTCAAAAAGGGGTCCACGACTCAGGAACACTCATCTTCAATAATTTGCCAGGAAACATAAAAAATTTAGTTAGAAATAAAGATCAGTTTAAAAGGAGCCTGAAAGACTTACTACTGGCCAACTCCTTCTACTCCATTGGCGAAATTTTTAATAGAAACAAATGATGTATTTATTCATACCATTAGTATTTTTATTTCAGCTTAAAAAAAAATCGACATGTTCCACATCCACGAGAATCTCCTCAGCACGGATCTATGGAACGAAAAACTAATCTAATCTGGGTGAAGCCGTGGGTTTTACTACACGATAAAAGCATTCAACAAAACTTGTTAAGTGAGCTTACAGTGGAAGACGTCAAGTCGTACATCAATTACTTAAGAATGGATGAGCATACATTTCTGTATGTGCTCAATGAAGTGTATCCTCATATCACAAAGCACAATTTTCACTTAAGAACTGCTACATCTTCAGAAGACAGGCTCACTATAACACTCCGATTCCTTGCTACAGGAGAGGGTTATGTTATGTTAGGTTAGGTTAGGTCAGGTTAGGTCTCCAATCTTCTTAATCTATTCTTTATTCAGGATGCCTCACGTTGTAAAGCGCCTCAGAAGCTTCAGACATCTCTATTAATTCTGTAGTTGTCGGCACACACCAATTGTATTTACCGGCAATGGTTATAAAAACACTACAGACGACAGAACGCTGCAGCGATGCTAGCGCTCCGCGTGGTAACATATCGCATTGCAGTGAACAGAAGACAAGCGATTTCTTTGATCAAATATACGGCCTCGGCCTAGATTTGATCAAATATTGGACGACATTTGTCAAAGATCCCTATTACACTATCAAAAATCTTTGACAAAGATATTGGACAAAGATATTGGACAAAGAAATTTGATAGTGTAATACCGGCCTTCCGGTGCCAGATTATTAATCATTATTAACCATATTGATTTATGTGGTAATACATTTACAGAAACATTACTTTTTACACGTGCATTACCGACACTTGTCCTTTCCCAGTGAATTATAGGCACACTGGAAACGAAACATTCTCTGCTTTCCTCCTGCCACAGTGTAATCGCCTTACAAAATGCCATTTCTTGTATTTTTATGTCTATCGTTATTCAAAAACCTCAGTTCTGTGTTCTGTCAGGGTTTCTCTTAATCTGATTTAGTTGGGCTGAAGTGATCAGCTTCCACACCAACTTTTGTGTGAACATCTGTCTCCTGTTTGTCACGTGACGGATAATCTGATGCGGTGCGCAACGCATGGGCTGCCTAGGCTGAGACAAGCTCGAGCAGAAGACCAGGACTGTTACCTTAATGTAACCAGAAATATTCTACTTTTAATTTTCAATTTGTTCTTCCTGTTTGTAAACTCTTATATTTAATTATGTTCCTCTTACACCAACAGTAACTCAATACACTGAAACAATGATTTAGGCATGCGTATTCAAATACAGAGATATGCAAACACGCACAATGCGACGCTGCGATCGGCAGCGCCTATATAAGACAAGTGTCTGGCACAGTTCGGTGACTGTTCCTACAATGGCAGATTATCAATATTTAAGTGAGTATGAACGTGGTGTTATAGTCGGTGCACGAGCGGTGGGACACAGCATCTCCAAGGTAGCGATGAAGTGGAGATTTTCCCGTACGACCATTTCACGAGTGTTCAGTGGAATATTACGAGTCCGGTAAAACATCAAAGATCCAGCAAGAACGGTGCCAACGACGACTGAAGAAAATCGATCAACATGACAGAAGTGCAATCCTTCCGCAGATTGATGCTGATTTCAATGTTGGTCCATCAACAGGTGTCAATGTGCGAACTCATCCACGAAACAACATCGATATGGGCTTTCGAAGCGGAAGGCCCACTCGTGTATCCTTGATGACTGCATGACACAAAGCTTCACTCCTCGCCTGGTCCCGTCAACACCGACATTGCATTGTTGATGACTGGAAACATGTTGCTTGGTCGGAGGAGTCTCGTTTCAAATTATATCGAGCGGATGGACGTGTATGGGTATGGAGACAGCCTCATGAATCCATGGACCCTGCATGTCAGCAGAGGACTGTTCAAACTGGTGGAGGCTCTGTAATGTGTGGGGCGTGTGCATTTGGAGTGATGTTGGACCCCTGATATGTCTAGATACGACTCTGACAGGTGACACATACGTAAGTATCCTGTCTGATCACCGGTTTCCATTCATGTCCATCGTGCATTCTGACAGACTTGGACAAACACTTCCACTGGCCACCAAACTCCCGGACATGAACATTACTGAGTATTTCTGGAATGCCTTGCAACGTGCTGTTCAGAAGAGATCTCCATCCCTTTGTACACTAACGGATTTCTGGATAGTCATGCAGGTTTCATGGTGTCAATTTCCTCCAGGAACTACTTCAGACATTAATCGAGTTCACGCCAAGTCACGTTGTGTTACTTCTGTGTGCTCGCGGGTGCCCTGCACGATATTAGGCAAGTGTACCAGTTTCTTAGGGTCTTCAGTGAATGTTCATCAATGTACGTGAACTTTAAGCAAGTTCCACGAATCCACTTGAACAATCCGCTTTTGTGCAATTGATTGCACTGTCAGTCATGTAGTCCACCGAACTACAATTACACAGGCATGTGAAAGTTTACTTGTGATACGCTCCAGAGTTATACAGCGGCGTTCCCGAGTTTGAAATGGCTCTTTTCCTAAAGGAAGTCAAAGCATCTCCCTGCGCCCGCTCAGTCGTAATGGTGCACGATCCAGTGTTTGTGCACGTCGTCAACAGCCTTCTGTACACTGTACCACAGCCAACTGCAGTAGCTCTGCTCTGATATAATCCTATCTTCGCATCTGAGACTTACCGAGTCACATTTATGGGCACTTGACTCCTATAGAACAGTTCCAGCTGCGAGGTAATAACGTCTACCGTTAAATTGTCAGCTCATTTCCCATAAGTGCAAAATGCAAGTGTTACATCCTTCTTACTGTGTATGCAGGAACTGCCCGTTGTACTACCGTCACTTGACAGCTAGCTTTCGCTGCCTATCGATCGAACAACCACCTAACTCAATCAATCGATAGGCTAATAGCCCCTGAGAAGGGTCAGATCACTAAAGATCGTGCCACTTCCAAAATATCTGAATGGCGTATGAAGCAATATGTTTATGACGTGGTCGTACCAAGTACTGTATCTGTCCCCTTCACCTTTACCCGACAGGGAGTAGCCACATGGTTTGCGTATAAAGGGGACACTGTAAACGAATAATTTGATATTCTCTGAACAGATATCGTCATGAATCTTACTTCATCTAAACTGCACATTATAGTGGACAGTGTCAATAGTACAGCTGGGGTACTGGGCTACCATTTGTTAATTACAATTTGATTTTAGGAAGAGTGTTGTTTTGAACCACAATGTATCAAAGTATAATGGAGTGCGCGGACACGAATGCTGAATTTCTAAGACCTGCAACTAAGAGAGGGCCATGCATATAAAATGACATACATTTTTGTGATTATCTTGGCAAAGGTCAGGCGTGACATTCACCGGGTGGTTGTAGCTCGGGGACAACAGGTGGGGGCAACCTTATTCGTTTACTTAAAATCACCCCTTTCCATAACTACCGCGGTGGCACTGGTAGAGCAACAGTAATAGATCTCTAGATGCAGAAAAAAGTCTTGATTGCACATGTGGCGCTTTTAACCTGTTCTACGCATCATCAGACAATCGATAAAAATTCTTGCTAATCGTGAGCGAGGCGTCGAACGTAATTAAAGGTCCATAGAACTGGGATTGAACAGCCAGATAGGTACAGTCGATGCTTCACTACATCAACGATAACATTCTTCCTACTCCTATCCGAGGCACCAAACGTGATTAAAAGTCCCAGAGAATTGGGAGGAAACAGCCAGATAGCCAATGTCAGCTCCTGAACACAAATGTGGCCTATTTACAACACTTTGAGCACGCGCCGTCATGCCGGCAACAAGACTGCCAACTAGACTGACTTACTTGGCAGTCTAATTGTCTAGACAGTGCGTGTTGTAAACAGCCCAAACGTAACTGAGTTTCGTCAAAGTTTTAACAGCTTAACCTGTCACAAATACAGAAATTTGTGATAGTTTCCAGTAGCTTAAGTCTCAAAATGAATTTAACTTGTAGCTGCTTTTTTATAATAATTTTGATATATTTGATTTCACTTACTGATTATTGTCGTGGATTGGAGTAATAATGTAACAGACAGACGGCTAAAAACAGTACTCACAAGATTTTCTCGATTGTAGCGCTTTCAAATTGCAATCGAATTCTGCAAGTACGTTTGGCCGGAGGGATGTACATCAGGAGCGGCTGGGTCATCTGACATCTAGGAGATGGTTGGAGGGTGTGAAACAAGGACTTTCCATTGAAGCTGAATGGTGGTAGGATTTATTACCTATCTCTAAGGGACAGAGTAATTAAATCTGAAATATTTGTACAAGGAGGGGCCTCGTGGCTGGAGAGGAGCGGAAGACAGGTGTGAACAGTTCGACAGCTGGCTGGGAAGACGCCGCCCACGCTCCCCAGCTCACCCCAGAGCCCCATGTGACCGATCCCGTTCCCGGAATTGGTGCCATCCTATACAATTCGTTGTCTGAGTGTCAGCGATGTTCAGCGAGAATAGGTTCACACATCCATCAAGTGAATGGGTAGTGAAGTGGGTGGCATCTGGCTAATTCCGATGTCAGCCAATCCAGGACCTGCTGCATCTCAGGAAAAACTTCACGAGCTAACCGCGAATGAAAATTTAAAGAGATGAATCGATTTGTTGTCGATAATGGCTGCCCAATTTGTACATTCCTCCCCCCTCCTCAGGAGCAGAGTATTGGTCCAAAACACTAGAAAGAGAATTTTTTTTTTTAAATTTTAAGTGCTGCCTAGGATAGATAACACCTAACAGAGTCTTATTTGACAAGGAAATTACATTTAAGTAGACATTACATTGTTCGTAGCAGAAGCAATTCAGGTAGAGTGTAAATCATTAGTAAAAATAGCGACAGTCACGCGGAGGATGGTTGCGGCTGTATCTCAGGTAGATCTTTACAATGGCAGCCCTCTAGCCAGTGTGGCGGTGGTGATGCAGCAGTGCACTGGCGTGGCGAGGACGTCGAGTGCAGTGACGAAGTACTGGCGGTGCCAGACGCAGCGCCAGCTGGCGGTCGTGGGAAGTGGGCGTGGCGGCCAGGCCACGCAATTCCGTGACAGGTAGAACTCTTAACACTCCATCGAAGGGCGCACCAGTTGACGCTCGCGGGAATATTTCAGCAATAGACTGGGAACTGAATCAGTTAAACAGTATTTTTGGGTCGCTAGCCCTTCTAGTAACTAATTTCATTGACAGCCCAACACTAAAATAGAACCACATTAAGATGTAAAAACATTAGTGGATGTTAATCCAGGGTGAGTCAAAAAGGATTTTACAACTTTGTTATGATAGAGAAATTTATTGAGATAACCCACAGAATCGATAGATTTGTCATTTTGTAGCAAAAAACCATAAGTTTGACATAAAAGTGTAATTTTAGTTCGATGTGGCTACCATTTATGATGCGACAAACATCCCACCGGTAATCAATTTTTCCCCAGATGCGTTACAGCAGGTCAGGCGTAACATGTGCAACGGCAGCGTAAATTCGATTTTTCAGATCGGCTAAGTTGTTTGACAGGAAAGGAACGTACTCAAGGTCTGTAATGAAATCTCAGAGGTTAAATCCGGTAGTGCCTGGAGAGAAAGGTGGCCATGCGATTGGCCCTGGCCTCTCCACCGACCTGTGAAGCGATTATCAAGGAAGCAAAGTTCTTGTGCCAAGAGTAAATTGTAGGCCTGCTTGGATGTTCTGTAGCGTATTCGATGCAAAATTTGCGCCGAATCGTTGTTGCAGAGTTCGATTCATGAAACCAAAACACACAGCTGGCACGTTCTGCAGCAGTGAAAGTAGCCTATTTAGCTGTGCACACGTTGGCGTATCTGGTGGTGGAGTAGGGTACTGCTACACTACGTGAATCAAACTTGAGGTTCTTTAATACAAAATGACACAGCTACCGATTCTGTAAGTTATCTCAATAAATTTCTGTATCAATCCAATGTTGTAAAGTCCTTTTCGACTCACCATGTATAATTATTATTCCCTGAACTGATATCGTAATGAATCTTAATTCATCCAAAATGCACATTACAGTGGACAGTGTCAGTAGTACACCTGAGCTACAATTTTTTAATTAAAAATTGATTTTTAAAGTGTTATCTTAAACCGCAATGTATCAAATTACAATGGAGTGTGCGGACATGAGTGCCGTACTTTTAAGACCCGCAACTAAGGGAGGGCCAAGCACATAAAATAACATACTTTGTTGTAATTATCTTGGCAAAGGTTGGGCGTGACATTATCAGGCGTTTGCAGCTCGGGGCCAACAGGTGGGGGCGACCTAATTCGTTTACTTAAAATCACCCCACTCCATAACTACCGCGGAGGCACTGGCACAGCAACCACAATACATCTCTAGATGCAGAAAAAACAGTCTTGTTTGCACAAGATATGTTTATTTAGTCTTCTCATGTGATGCATTTCACGTGTTCTAGGCATCGTCAAACAATCGATAAGAACTCTCACTAATCGTGACCGAAGCGTCGAACGTAATTAAAAGCCCCTTAGAAATGGGAGATAACAGCCAGATAGCTACAGTCGATGCTTCATTACATCAGCGATAAAATTCTTCCTTCCCGTATCCGAGACGTGAAACTTGATTAAAAGTCCCAAAGAATTGGGAGGAAACAGCCAGATAGCCAATGTCAACGCTTGCTTACATCACCCATGAAGAAACAGCCCCCTGAACGCAAATATGGTCTGCTTACAACATGCACTGTCTAGACAATTAGACTGCCATAAATGTATGGTGAGTAGTGCGATTATACTCTTCAATGATTTGTGATAGGATATTTAGACATTTGTACATCCCTTGAAGATTTAATTGCTTCAGCATCCGGTTTTTGGTCGCCTTTTCACGCGTTCGACAATACTATCTTCCAAATCGGAGAATGCAGTATAGTGATTTATTCCATATCGTTCCATTACCGTTTTGAAATATTTGTTGTAAAGTTCACTTCCAAGGTCGTCTGAAGGTTATTGGGACACCAATTCGTTCCAGTCTACAACAATTATTTAAAAACGTCCGAAACCTCCTTCCACGTCTTTATCTTCTCTGGTTGGGCCCAAGCGAATTCGGAATATGTATTTTGGCCACTAGACTTGAAACTGTTATTCGATCATGAGTAGTCTCGCATGTCTACGAGATCAGCCTGCCATAAATCACCTGGTCCTCAGGGCGTCACACGTCTGCACGGGAATTTTCTGCGTGAAGGACTGTGAAGCTCATGATCAACTGTCTCCATAATTGCTCGATGATGTGCCTTTCTTGAAGCTCAGATGTGATTGATAATATTTCGTTCGCGTGACCTGTATTCCCTGCAGCAGCTAACGCATCAAGCAGTCGTAATCATTCTGGTCATCGTAACAAATATATTCCAGAGGTAGGTTATTCGTTTATACTGTACTTCAGCCTCTTAACCTGCGCAATGTGCAGCTGGTGCAGCTGCTCCGCTGATTTAATTATATTCTTGTGTCTGTCACTCTTTGGGGCTTTCATTCGTCCTTTTGTTGTCGTATGTGAGTCGGTCATGTCTAATATTTGATCAGACGCTTTTATCTTTGGGGGAAAAACATCTTCTGATGTTCGACATTTTTCAGAATATTAGCTCTAATAAACTTCGGGTTCTTTCCAATTCCTTATCCTCAACTAACTCTCATTGCATTCTCAGTTAAATACGTATGTTGGGCGCTTACCTAATATATATGGTTTCGTCCAGCTTATCCCTAAACCTCCATCTTAGCATTACTGTGACGATTAATGAAGTCAATAAGAGAATTTACTCCCTCGTCTCCGCCGGTCGCGGTGGCCGTGCGGTTCTGGCGCTGCAGTCCGGAACCGCGGGACTGCTACGGTCGCAGGTTCGAATCCTGCCTCGGGCATGGGTGTGTGTGATGTCCTTAGGTTAGTTAGGTTTAAGTAGTTCTAAGTTCTAGGGGACTTATGACCTAAGATGTTGAGTCCCATAGTGCTCAGAGCCATTTGAACCATTTTCCCTCGTCTCCTGCTTCTTCTACTTCTTGACGGCCTTTCAGACTGCCGGTTAATGGCTTAAACGTTTCAGAAAGATGCTGATCTTGTTGCAGCTGCACTAACTTTTAGCAGTTGTAACTTCTGTCGAATAGCCTTTCGCTCCTTAATAACTTTACAGTCTGTTGGCGGCATGCTGCTGTAGATTAAGCCGTTTTATAGACAGTTTACAACTTGTACTTTGAGACTACTGGTAATGGACTCAAGTGGATTGATATATCCACGCACATCTCTTAGTTTTGCGCTGACTCCTCAATTTTGTCATTGACGTATACACTGAAGAGCCAAAGAAAATAGTATACCTGCCTAATATCGAGTAGGGCCCCCGCGAGCACGCAGAAGTGCCGCCACACGACGTGGAATGGACTCGACTAACGTCTGAAGTAGTGCTGGAGGGAACTGACACTATGAAACCTGCATTTCTGTCCATAAATCCGTAATAGTACGAGGGGGAGGAGATGTCTTCTAAACAACATGTTGCATGGCATCCCAGATGTGCTCAATAATGTTCATGTCTGGGGAGTTTGGTGGCCAGCGGAAGTGTTCAAACTCAGAAGAGTGTTATTGGAGCCATTCTGTAGCAATTCTGGACATGTATGGAGTCGCATTGTCCTGCTGGAATTGCTGAGGTCGGTCGGAATGCACAATGGACATGAATGAATGCAGGTGATCAGGCAGGATGCTTACGTACGTGTCACCTGTCATAGTCGTATCTAGATGTATCAGGAGTCCCATATCACTCCAGCTGCACACGCTCCACACGATTACAGAGCCGCCACCAGCTTGAACAGTCCCCTGCTGACATGCAGGGTCCATGGGCTCATGAGGTTGTCTCCATACCCGTACACGTCTATCCGCGCGACACAATTTGCAGCGACACTCCCCCGACCTGGCAACATGTTTTCAACCATCAACAGTCCAATGTCGGTGCTGACGGGACCAGGCGAGGCGTGAAGCTTTGTGTCGTGCAGTCATCAAGGGTACACGAGTGGGCCTTTGGCTCCGAAAGCCCATATCGATGATGATTCGTTGAATGGGTCGCACGCTGTCACTTGATGACCGAGCATTGAAGTCTGCAGCAATTTGCGGAAGGGTTGCAGTTCTGTCACATTTAACGATTCTCTTCAGTCGTCGTTGGTCCCGTTCTTGCAGGATCTTTTTCCGGCCGTAGCGATGTATGAGATTTGATGTTTTAACCGTATTCCTGATATTCACGGTACAGCCGTGAAATAGTCGTACGGGAAAATCCCCACTTCATCGCTACCTCGGTGATACTGTGTCCCATTGCTCGTGCGCCAACTATAACACCACCTTCAAGCTCACTTAAATCTAGATAACCTGCCACTGTAGCAGCGGTAGCCGATCTAACAACTGCGCCACTTATTGTCTTATATAGGCGTTGCCGACCGCAGCGCCATATTCTGCCTGTTTACATATCTCTGTATTTGAATACGCACGCCTATATCAGGTTTCTTTGGTGCTTCAGTGTAGTTTACATTGCTGCATTCTAGCATTCAGTACCTCGACGTTTATAGCCCCCACCTCGATAAGACTTTCCAGTTCCATTAATTTATCGTTGTTTGCCTCGATTGTCAAACAGGCGCATGTCCTTTGCTTGTGAGCGAGCTTGCGACACGCGTGCAAATTTGTCAATAGCCTACAGTATAATGGTGCAGTCACGTTGTAACATCCCCCATCCCAATCGACCTACTGGATTGCGATATAAGTGACAGTGATCCCATATGCCTAATGAAATTTTACAGTGAGTAAGGCTATCGTTACCGAAGGAAAATAACGCCAGTTAGTTGGTGGAAAGTGTACAACAAACTCTTCTGGTGGAAGAATCTATACTACTATTCTAAACAGAAGCTAAATACTGATGATAATTTTGAAATGGTTGGAGTATAGTACAACCGCTCACGAACGGCACAGGCGGAGAAAGAGGGTGCCACGTAGTATTTATTACAAAAATCCCCGATAACATTAAGAAAACACTGATTAGCTAAAAAAAGTATAATTAAACGGTCGCCAGCCTGCTAGAGTAATGAATCTCTAGCATCTTGAGAAAGGTAATGGCAAAGAAATTTAAGCTAATAATCACTGGAGTGGCAACAGAAAGTTGTCGCGCTTTTCCACTGCACAACAGTTCACGAGAAATAAATGAATCAGGAAGCACTGAGTTTGCAGTTATTTATTCTGAAATACTAAATTTTGAAAGTGAAATTAAATGGCGTTACTAGTTAAACGAATGACTGGCTTAACTTAAACTCTGTTACGTAAAAAATATTACTTTCAGCAACCTTAGTGTAAGGTAATGCAAAATTTAGAAAAAGGCATGGTTATTGAAAGACTAAACTGAATTTACTTTAAGCAAATGAACAGTTGGTTTTACTTTTAAAATAACAGCAGTAAAATACATACCAAGCCAGCAGACGTCACTCGCTAAGCTAAATACATAATAAATGAAAATGCGCACTCTTAATTTGTGCTGTATCTTTAGTCATCAGTTTTGGCAGTGAAATGCGGGAATGAACAGCTACTGAGGCAGAAAATGTAGTCTGAGCCTTGTCATTAGCAAACACACAAAACTGGCTGTAAACGTTTAACCAATTTCCATGTTCTTACGACAGTCGGTGTTTGTATGGAAAGGAAGGGGGACCCTGCGTGGTAATAATGTCTGAGTACAATGGCAACACAGGTACCCTACAAGTTTTAACTACTGCAAGTTATATGTCAACCTGTTCATAATTTTTGAAAGCAATGTTGCTGGACAAGGTCAACGTAAGTTTATAGTTTTTCACTTAACAGTCTTATCGATGTTGTAGCTGTGCGGGCGACGAAGAATGTAGCCAACGACAATGCTGAGCTGCCGTTGTTGCTGCTGCTGCTGTTCGATGAGAACCCTGTGTCGTCTCTAGAACCACGGATAATTATAGGACATGCAGTAGTTGGAATTGCAGCTTCCTACGCCTGTCCACCCCTACCGTCCTCTCAATACTCGCAGGTTAACGAATCAGACGCTTCTGCACTGGCGCGAGCATAGCTGCACAGCGTATTGGCGGGAACGCCGAACAAACACTTTCGCACTCTTTCAAGACTCAAGCTGCTCTGTTTCCTCTCTGCTCGCAACGCGACAGAGACTCTACACACGCAAAGATAGACAACGGCACAGCTACTAACATTTCTTCGATGCTTTCGATACATTTCAATAAAGTTCCCTTGGCCATTACCCAGTAATTTACAATATTTTCATTATATTACAATCAGTTATATACAGTCAAAAATAAATACACTAGTAAATCGCCTACAAATTAAATAAAGTTTCTGTAATACAGCTGACAACTTCAGAATCAAAAGTACAGTGCAAGTTATCAACGGATATTAAACGGCGAAACTTCTGGATGTTGCAGAAGGTATTTTATCTGCATTTTCGGTGTTACGTTTTTGTGCACTGCCTTTTATGCAGCATCTCATTCAATTTCCGTCTATATCAATCCTCATTCAGTTTCATAGCTTTGTCTGTAACCAGAAAGCCATACTGCGAGCTATTTTATCAATCCCACATATGGTAATGAATTCATTGAATCACACTTCTGTTTTACATGTATTTGGTAAATTCAGATTGTCCTGTTTGGGAGCTATAATAAGGTTCGGATTATCCCAGACCAACTGCTTCAGGGTTCTTGAGTATATATGGCTCAAATGAAATACACTGCTGGCCACCGTAAATGCAACACCCTGAAGGAAGCATCCGAATCAAGTGAAATTTACACCATGGGTTTGCAGTGATGAGATATGCAACTGACTAGAATTTCAGCGCAGACGCACATCACGCCCGCCTGTGGCGCCACCTCATAGCGCCATTTAAGGTTTGGCGATTTCGACGAGTGTACGTTCGGCACGTGTGTTTACCTTGTGGTTGTTTCACAAGACGATCAGTTATGCCTCGTAGAGAACAGCGAACATCGTTTGATCAAGTATCCGAGTTCGACAGAGGAAGGATAGTGGCTTACCGAGATTGTGGATTATCATACAGAGAAATCGCTAGTCGTGTTGGACGAAACCAAACAACTGCAATGCGGATATGTGACCGTTGGATGCAGGAGGGTACGACGGACCGACGTGGTCGATCGCATTCACCTCGGTGCACCACTGCACGTGCTGATAGGCAAATTGTGCGCATGGCAGTGACGGATCGCTCAGTGACATCCCGAACCATAGCACAGCACATTGCGTCTGTAACGCATCATCCAGTGTCTGCGACGCCGTTTACAGCAGAGTGGTCTGTCCGCAAGACGTCCATTGCTTCGTCTACCATTGACGCAGAACCACAGACGTCTCCGTCGCCAATGGTGTGATGACAGACGGATGTGGACGGCAGAATGGAATGACGTTGTCTTTACTGACGAGGCACGTTTCTGTATGCAGCACCACGATGGTCGGATTCGAGTGTGGAGACACCGTGGAGAGAGGATGCTGGGCAGCTGCATTATGCACCGCCACACTGGTCTTGCGCCGGGTATTATGGTATGGGGCGGTATTGGATATTACTCTCGCACGCCTCTAGTACGCATTGCCGGTACTTTAAATAGCCGGCGCTACATACCCGAGGTGCTGGAGCCAGTTGTCCTTCCTTACCTTCAGGGCTCGGCACAGCCATATTTCAACAGGATAATGCGCGACCACACGTGGCACGCATTGTCCAAAGGGTCTTCGTCAATAACCAGATTGAAGTGCTTCCCTGGCCGGCTCGCTCTCCGGATCTTTCGCCGATAGAAAACATGTGGTCCATGGTTGCTCAACGAGTGACCCAGATTACATCCCCAGCTGCCACACCGGATGATCTTTGGCAATGTGTGGAAGCTGCTTGGGCTGCTGTACCCCAGGAACACATCCAACGTCTCTTTGACTCAATGCCGAGACGTGTGGCAGCGGTGATCTCCAACAATGGCGGCTACTCTGGCTACTGATTCTGGCAGGAACCACATGTCACAGACGTCTGTAAACGTAATCATTTGATACTTGGTCAACATGTTATCTACAAAATAAATTTTGTTGTGCTACCTCTTGTCTTTCTTGGTGTTGCAGTTACGGTGGCCAGCAGTGTATGTTGACTTGCACATAGCGACCAAGGGAGAAATATCTGCGAATCTTATCTTGATTTTACACTGCGACGTCATCAAAAATGAATATACTGTTTGGCTTTACCTTTTCATGCGATGGAATATCACTGCTTTCGCTGAACGTTTAGTATGTTGGTCCCTCAGTGCCATACAAAATCTCCTGCAATAACTGATATTCTGGCTGAAACAAAATTTTTGAAAAAAATACGAGTAGCCGACTCACTCAGAATTTGTTAGCAATGTTAGAACAAGATAAATTTTCCCACTAGCCCAAAGCCTAATAGCCAAATCACGTTTAATGTCATGAAATAATGATCCATTCGTCTTGATCTTCAAGTTTCTGGCCTTCATTATGGCAGGACCAGTCGCTTACTACAAGAATCATGTGGTGAGGTTGTTTTGTCCACTCAGTCCTGGTGGTAATTGTTCGTTTTCACTAGAATACAGGGTTTTTTTATGAAATTCCACGTATAGCTGGGTACATAAACAAACATAAATAAGATCGTAGTTCAGTGCCCACATCTGGTAAATCCACTTTCACTGATACACAGCACACGTTGTAGAGATGAGCTATTGTTTCTTCCGATGGACAGAGAGTTTGTCGACCTGACTCCAGTAGAAACTCCACAGTCTGTCATATAAACGACAGACATATGGGTGCCACTTTTGTCGACAATTTAGCTGATGATATATATGTAGCTGGCATTCATTAAACTCTTAAAAGTCTGCTCGGCTATCGAGCGTGCAGGGTGCAGTCGTCTGCAAGTTGTGCCTCACCTTGGTACCAACGACGTCTGTCATTAGGTTCTGAATCCATACTCAGTTCATACGGCGTCTGGCGGAAGTGACGAGGACTGCTGGTTTCATGGTTCAAAATGGTTCAAATGGCTGTGAGCACTATGGGACTTAACTTCTGAGGTCATCAGTCCCCTAGAACTTAGAACTACTTAAACCTAACTAACCTAAGGAAATCACACACATCCATGCCCGAGGCAGGATTCGAACCTGTAGCGCCTAGAACCGCTCGGCTACTCCGGCCGGCGCTGGTCTCATGTGTAGCGTGCAAACAGACCTCACAATTTGCAGCATTGTTCCTTGAGTTGGTCGGGGTCCTTTAATTTGGAACCAAGTGGAGGGGTCTGAGTCAAAGGCTCCGTCGATTCTGTGATGGTCTTGGCTACAGATTTCTGGACTGGTATCATGGGGTGGAGAATTGTTGGACTCCCTTTGATAGGTCAGTGGTACAAAAAGGAAGCAGCTACTCGAGTAGCAGAGTACTTGTGGAGTGCACATAAGGTCTTTTTAGGCTAGGCGGTATTTGGAAGTGTCCTGATAAATACTCGCCAGTCAAGTCAATACGCAGTAGAAAGATCTGAAATATGTAGCGAGGCATGGAATGCACATTGAAAAGGCTGATTAGGTGCCGTAGGGGAAAGAGTGTTTACTGTAGCCAACAAAAAAGTGAGGTCGAAATTGAGTCTCATTGTGAACTTACCATCATGCGCCTGACAGGTCTAGGCGATCTCAAGTTAATTATCGGATTTTTTGCAGGTCACCCTATTCCGACGTGAAAGCTTTAGAATTATTAAAAGATAGTCTATGCTCAGTAGCGCGGAAATACACAGATCATGCAATATTAGCTGGAGGCGACGTAACCTACAGAGGATTGACTGGGACGTGTACGCATTAACTGCAGGGAAATGCACAGGAAGTCTTGCGAAGTACTTTTGAACACTTTCCCAAGAACTGTCTTGAGCATCTAATAGTCCCACACGCAATAGAAATATTTTAGGCTTTGTAGCTTCTAGCAGGACTGACCTTATCGACGACGCCAGTATAGAGACAAGGATTAGTGATCGTGATGTCATGATAGCGAGTGTATTTAAAGAAGTTAATAAAACCATCAAGAAGGCCAGGAGAGTATTTAGTGTCCAACTTAGAAAATGAACGGCAATCATTTAATTCCAGTTTGATGTATGTAGAGGAATTCAGGGCAAAGTTTAAACAGATTGTAAATCGCGTCCTGGAGAAGTATGTGAGAAGTAAATGGATGAAGAACGGAAAAGAGTCACTGTAGTTTAATAAAATTAGAAACTTGTTGAATAAGCAGAGACTGTTGCAGTGTCGGTTCAAAACAAAATGCGCAAATTACGGTAGGCTGAACTTAGAGGCGGAAATTCGCGCGCCTGTGAAAAGATCAAAGCGTGAAGCATACAACTACCAGCGTCATATCTTCGCAAAAGATTTTGCTGAGAACCCTAGAAAATTCTGGTTCTACGAAAAAAACGCTAAGTGGGTCGAAGGCTTCTACCTCGTCACTCGTTGACCAGTCTGGTGATCCAACAGAAAACAGTAAAAGGAAAGCCCAAGTTTTAAGAAGTCATGCACACAGGAGTGTCGTACAAACTTACCGTCTTTTGGCCGTCGTACGGACTCCCTTATGGGGGACATAGTAATAGGCATCCCTGGAGTAAAGAAGCAACTGAAAGAGTTGAAAACAAGAAAGTCATCATGTTGGGCTGCAATGCCAACTGTGTTTTACAGAGAGTTCTCGAACTCTAGGACAGCATTCCGCAATCCGAGTGCTGTGGCACATTGATATACCACCACAAGGTGAAGGATGTGACGCAGACATTTGCATATTATTGTAAGAAATTAAGGAATTTCGATTTTAGACAAGACATGAATGTTTATGTTTTTAAAGAAATAAAATGTAATTTATTTCCTTCGATTTTAAGTGAGAAGGTGCTTGTTTATTCTTTAATTATGTAATACATGCTGATAAGCGTTACATTTTCATAGAATTTATATGCAGTTTGTTTACCCAATATTGTTGTTATACTTTACTTAAATTTACTGTATTTTCGCCTGTATCACTGCACCAGCAATGCCGCTAGCGTGAGAGTACTTTACAACATGTCTTTTGTCTATGGCTGTCTGTATGTGCTTTCCCTAAATTCTGGTGATTAGCAAATATGTCCCTTTCTTATTGTTTTTATTGCCTTGGTTTGATATTTGTTCCAGTTTGTAGCTGCATCTTAAACTTTATTGCTCCTTTCGTTCGGCACCAAAGGACTCACGCCTCGTAAGTCAACAATACAGTCGGTTCAACAATAGTGTCGTTATTCTATCCTACACTTTCTGTTGTTTGAGTGTTTCAGTTCCGTTTTGTCAGACCTGTACTCTGCAGCAGTGCGAATATTGTGATTCCCACACTTGTTTTTCCTATTATTATGTTATTACACTATTTTTTTCGATATGGATATGTTCAAAGTATGGAGAGTTCCGTCCTCGTGTGCAAGTAGTGAAACCGTCACGCACGTAAAACAAACAGAAAGTCGTTCAAAGGCAATAAAGTGATAATGATTTATCTCCCGATCTTTTCGGTGTGGTGGCAAAATATGCACAATCCCCGAATGTGTTGTGTTTAGTGAAAAACTCAGTTATGCTGCTATGATTCCCAATAAATCGAAATGACATATGTCAACAAAACATTCCTCTCTGTTAAGCAAAGATTTGAATTATTTTCGTCGGTGACTGGAACAAAATAAAAAACAAATGAAGCTCGTGACTACGTTAGCATGGTGTTTCGACAAAAAGTACAGGAACTGAGCTATAAGGTATGAAAACTTTTCGTAAAGGCATAAAAAACCACACAATAGT
Organism: Schistocerca piceifrons; assembly: GCF_021461385.2. NCBI lineage: Eukaryota > Metazoa > Arthropoda > Insecta > Orthoptera > Acrididae > Schistocerca > Schistocerca piceifrons. The sequence goes on from NC_060139.1 coordinate 870,372,633, forward strand.
AAAAAAGTTGTCAATGCCTGCACGTAAAGCTATTGTAAAAACAGTCATGGTTTAGAAGTTGCTTCTGAAAATTCAAAAATTCCTCTCTCTGCTGATCCAGTCAGCTGCCGAATGGGAAAAACAGAGAGCAGTTGTAAGTCGTCGCTTCAGATCGACGAATCCACTGATATTGGCAGTCAAGTGCAACTTCTTTCCTACATAAAACATCTTGAAGGGGATGTAATTACAAGTTATTTATTTATTCTATCGTTATTTCGTGTTGCAGCTCTACCTCAGTCATTCAGTAATCATTCTAGTGCATGTGGGTGCAGTGAATCATAACCAGTGACTTATTTATGTAATTAATCAGTTCAGTGAGTCTTAATTTAGGTATTCAGTCCATGAAGTAATGAAGTTTTCGTTTACTATGCTGGAACAATGGTTATTATATTGTTACACTTTTCTGCAGTCAACTGTAAACTCGTGCTGATCTGATAAAGTGAGGAGAGTGATGTGTGTTCAGTACATATTAACGTTGAATATTATGGGAGCAGTAACTGCCCTGTGTGCTTGCAAAGTTGTGAGGGTAAATTAACACTTCTGTTTCTGTAGATCAGGTATAAACTGAAATTATTGTTGTGAATAGTTAAGAGCTAAAATTAATTTTGAGTTGTGTGGAATGTCAAACTGAATTCTGCAATAATTCCACACAAGTGCTCTGACTTTCGAAGCTTCTCAGTTGAGTGAATTAATATATTTTATTTCATGTTCTCAGTGGTTTATGATTACTTATGTTAGCTATTGTGGCTTTCTGCAATGATTTATTTTATCAGGTGTCTGGTAAGCGATTTTACTTGACAAAACTGGGTTATCTTGTGACATAATTAACTGTAAATTACGCTTTTCTCTCTTGAACCAAGATTTCAATATTTAAATTTTCTTGTTCAGATTGCTCTGAATTGACTATCAGGTGGTCATACCTTAATGCTTCAGTATACTTCTTCAGTGCTTAAATGATACATTTGCAATATTCACTTGCTATTCCTGTATTGAGTTAATGAAGTATGGTCAAAGGAAGAGAAAATAAATATTTAACTTTATAAACCTCAATCAGATTTCCTCCATGGTGAATGCTCCATCCTTCTTTAGTTCTGTTTTCTGATTTAGGAAGTGAGCATCCAGTGCTAGTTATCATTAGGCTTTTCCACTGCTGCCCTTGAGGTGGAGTATGGGCTGTCTCTGAGTGCTGAATAATTCCTCAACTTAACATCCTATTTAGTTCTTTTCTAAATGCATTGCATGTAGGATATGGGCTGTAGGTTTTTTAGAATGGTACATGTTCTTTATTCTTAAGTTTACTAACATTACCTTAACTCTCCCCAGCCTTTCACTGACTCCTCTGGAATGACTGGCTAAAATTTTTATTTATTGTGCTTTTCCAGCTTCCTGTGATCTTATTGATTCCTTATATTTTCTTCGACTTTTCCTTTTCAGTCTTGCCGATACAAAGCCACCTACTTTTCAGCATGATCTGAATCTATGACAACATCAACACCGTTTCCGTCCCATATTTTCCAGTCATTAAGATTACACTTCCCAAATAAGTGTTTCCATTAATCAACTTAATTCAAGTCATTTGAGCATCTACATATGTTCCCTAGGAACATTTAATATAACTCTGTGGTTCATCATTCAGTCCATACTAAGGGCAACTTATAATTATTTTGCAGTGCTAATGTCGAACGTTTAATAGTAACATCAAATATAGTTAAAAGTTAACAACACTTCTTCTTCTGTCTTTTTCCCTTTTGACACACTTATGCTCAGTACTTCTTCATCTTTCTCTATACCCTTCTCATTGATCTTGTGCTATGAAGCTCACTTGACTCCCAGTAGTAGTAAAAAACTTTAGGTTTTCCTTCCGCAAAACTCTTTACCATTGATGATAACATTTTTCGCTCAGGGATTTCCCTTTTTGTAATAATTCATTAATTAAAGCATTTTTTCTTGATGCCTCAGAACACCATTCGCATAACCTCCCCTTGCTCCTTCGAAATACTAGACTATACCTTGATTTTTCTGCTAGCTTATTGGATGTGAATTTGGACATTACTTTTACTATTATTATTATTATTATTCGATGGTTTCCACTTGCTTCCTTGAGATTTGTCTCAATTATTCCGGTTTTCGTAATTAAGTGGGTCATAACTATGAGCAAAAATTTATTTTGGTATTATTTACCCTTTCTCTTCTTACTAGCCGGCCGTTGTGGCCGAGCGGTTCTAGGCGCTTTAGTCCGGAACCGCGCTGCTGCTACGGTCACAGGTTCGAATCCTTCCTCGGGCAGGGATGTGTGTGATCTCCTTAGGTTAGTTAGATTTAAGTAGATCTAAGTTTAGGGGACTGATGACCTCAGATGTTAAGTCCCATAGTGCTCAGAGCCATTTGAATCATTTTCTTCTCATTCCTATTTCTATTACTGTGAACAATAATCTAATGAGCGACCCTTGTTTCAGTTTTCTCTGAGGCCTTACTGAAATAATCTAATTGGACCATCAATTTAATAAATGTTTCGCGTATTCCATCAATTGGTTGAAAATAGGGAAAATGCTTAACACTTATCTTCATCTGAAATCTTAATTTATCTAGTCTGTTGTTGCTGAAAGTACCATTACCATCTCTCCTACTCTACAAGTATTGTGACCTCTTGTTCTCTAGGGATGTTCCTCCACTATTATATTGATTACTTCTTTACTACTAAGATAGATGATGCAGTGGTTATCACACTGGACTCGAATACGAAAGGGCAACAGTTCAAATCCAGAATAAGGTTTTTCATAATTTCCCTAAATCGCTCCAGCTAAATGGTAAGATGGTTTCTTTGGAAACGGCATGGTTGATTTGTCTCCCCATCCTCCTGTAATCTCTAAGCCTTCGATCAGTTCTTGTAATTCGTTTCTACCTTTCTTGATTTGAAAAAATGATTCTTCTTATGAATCTCAAAATTATTGTATATCTTATTCCATTTTTCATCAATTTGTTATGTTACATATTTAAAAATTGAACCTAGAGTAATATATTGGGATTCCCTCAAATTATTTAATTTTTCTGAGAGGAAACTGAACTCCTGTACATTTTCCTGCAAAGCTTTGATGTGACCACTGACCTTGTCTTGATTCATTTTCAAGACTACTTTTTTCAATTTCTTCCGTTTTCTCTGTCTCCTGTTGCCAATGTTTTAACTGTTCTTGGCGTTCCTGCTTTGCAATTCTCTGGGAAAATATGTCCGTCTTAGAGTTTCCTCAATTTTCTAATGAAAACTGAGACATGATCCTCAAGTAACAAATTGCAATCCTTAGCAATAAACACACCCATTAACTACTACAACAACCTTTTACCGAGAAAACACCAAATTATGCTTCCGTTTGGTTATAAGTGTTACACACAATACACCACTACTCTACAGTACTATTCACAGATGATACTATCTGATGTGTCGGCAGCTGGGCCAACACCTTGTAGATCGAGATGGCTGAAAATGCACGCTAGACTAACGCAGACGGGCGTGAAGTACTGGAACAGGCTACGTAATTAATGCTATGAAGAAAAGTACGTAGCTGGATTAATACTTATCTTTAATCAATCATTGTGGTACATCGCTCTTGACGATACACAGGAGACTTTAATTACAATCACTGTAAGGCTAATGGCGCCTTGCTAGTTCGTAGCCATTAACTTAGCTGAAGGCTATTCTGTCTCTCGGCTAATGAGAGAGAAAGGCTTCGTACATCTAGTCGCTAGCTAGGTCGTCCGTACAACTGGGGCGAGTGCTTGTTCGTATCTCAAGACCTGCTTTTGGTGGCGCTAGGTCTGTGATCACACAGTGGCGACACGCGGGTCCGACATGTACTAAATGGACCGCGGCCGATTTAAACTACCACCTAGCAAGTGTGGTGTCTGGCGGTGACACCACACTATCAACTATTTCTGTCTAACTAATAGTCAGGTATATTTTTGGACTTAATATGGAATGATTGCACTGAAGATTACTTGACTTGTTGGGTCGCTTTGCAGTTTACAATTTTAGATTGGTATAGACAACAACTCAGTCTCTTTTCTAAACGAAACGTTGGATGCAGATTGACATTGTCATAATTAAATACTTGTTCAACAGAATTTCGTTAAGTATTTTGATGCTATATTTTATCGTAGTAAATTTCACAGCCACTTTAACATCCTAACATGACTGCCACTTTTGTGAACACCATCCTAAACTCCTGTATGTTGAGCCATAACAGCTAGAAATGATAGTCACAAAACCCTCTACTACTGAATGCCATCATATGCTGCATTGCCACAGTATGAGAAAAACCAATCTTTGAAAATACTACTCATTAAATCTGCAATGTAAGTTACTTCAGGAGAGTATTTATCACTTTTGAAATCACCAATTATACTCAATTATATAACTGTTTGAAAACTCTTACTGCAGCTGACATTCATACCCATGAAGTATAGTTTTAGTTAGTTCTTATTCTCTCTCTCACGTACACACACACACACACACACACACACACACACACACACACATACATACACATTACTTCAGAATGTATATATTCTGAAGTAAACGTTTTAGATTAATCGATAATACAGTGATGAAGAGCCTTGATGTTCATACATTTTCTTGGATTATTTACACATCTGTCCTTCTTATACTATCTCTGAACATTTCTTTCGTAGTATTATAATGTAATATTTTTGAAACTAAAATTATTAGCTACCAATGAAAATCTCTCAAACTATTTCATATCGCTCTGAAGTCTTACACTACTCCATCTGTCACTTCTTCTTTTTTTATATACTAAGGATAGCCTTTTCTCTCTTTTTTAAAATTTTGGTTCCAATGTCTTATTTTGTAAAAGTTGACTTTGAAATTCATGATTAATATTTTTACTCATCTGTATGTCAGGTAGTATTAATAACCAGTGAACATTTTTATACTTAACTAGAAAATTATTTGTTCTTTTTCTTTCCCATACGGCACCTGGACATGTGAACCAGCGATTAAAGTGCCCTTTCCCATACGCTCGACCTGGTCTTGAATATATATTTTAAAAATGAAACAAAAATAGTTTTATGGTTCCATCACTGTGTGTAATAAAAAGAAAAATACTTCACCACTTTAGGCGCTGGCTCACTCAGTAATCAGCTTCACAATAACCATTGTACTACTCAATGATGGATCCACAAGGCAGTAATCAAGGAGAACGAAAGACATGTTGAACACCTATATTTCCTTTGTTATGAGTCTACACTGCCTTCTGGCGTGTGATAAATTAATCTCATTTTAAGCTACGGATGCTTCATGATCTGACTTGTCGATTAATGAATATCATTACACCACTTCAAAACTCAGAACCAAATTACATCCTATCCTATTGAAACTGCACAAACATCTAATGAGAATCATCGGATATGCATCTGCTCAGTGGCAGGTACAAACGTCTCAATGAAAATGGTTATTTAATCTAACGACACTTCAGACTGCTCCAGACAAGCTTTCAACATCAACTAACTAAAACCCCATTATTTATAAAATCAACGGAGGTTCCATTATCCTTTAACATTATCTTACAAATTCACATAGTTAAATATATTGTTTCCAGGTGATTAGTTTTTTTTTCCTTTATACTTGGACCAGCGCCATTTCTCCATGGACAAGAGTACTGAATAGTCTTTTTTTCTTCAGAATGTCACAGACAGGCAAAGTTCTCACAAGAATGAAGTTGTCACTCTTCCTCCCACCCATCGACATAGTAGAACAATACAGTATCCAACAAATATCACAAGGTAATAAACCAAGCATTGACGCCGTATCATTCTTCATTGGATACATACGACAGTATGACTGACAAACCTGTCGCATCGTGTAGAATTTGTTTTGATAATCACAATAGTTGTGATTTTATTTTCAAAATAAACATCCCAGTATAAAAGGATGTGTGAATTACATACACTAAAATAATTTTTTTTGGAAATTGGTGGTAACGTCTTATGGGACCAAACTACTGAGGTCATCTGACCCTAAGCCTAGGCACTAATCTAACTTAAACTAACTTATGCTAAGGACGACACACACACACCCATGCCTGAGAGAGGACTCGAACCTGCGGCGGGGGAAGCCCCGCGGACCATGACAAGACGCCCTAGGCCACTCGGCTATCCCGCGAGGCGCCATGAAAATAAACATTGGGATATTTATTACACTTAAATTCAGGTTCAAAGTGTTCCCTTACTTTGACGACCATGTCTGGAGTTAATGAACGCACTGTTGTTGCTGTGCTGCCTCGCAGCTCAATGTTATTGAGAGGCTGGGTGGGGGGGGGGGGGGGGGGGGCAACATAGGCGGAATCTTTCACCAACGCCCACAAAGATACAGTATGTATTGTGGACGATCCACCACTGAGGAAGCTCATTTATGCAGGGTGGAGAGACAATTTGAAATGCTTCGAAGCATGTTGTAGGGTAGGCGTTGCACTGTTGCACAGTCTCCGAGTTAATTAGCATTCAAGTTTGCCAATGAGGCAGTTGTGCGAACAAATTCAAGCGGCCCGCCAGATACGATTAGTGTCAGTTGTTCTCATAACAAAGATCAGCGATTCTCAACCTTTGGGGCGCGCACCGTTAGGGGGCGTGATAACAGTAAATGGGGAAGGGGGAGCGAGCTTATTGAAAAAAAAAAAACAAAAACCATGTGAATTCAAAAATGAACTTACTGTAAGAAAACAAGGCAACATACAATATGATATAATAAAAAATTTAAATTTCCATTTACGCTGATGTACTGCACTTATAAATAGGAATGTATTAGTACTACACAATGCGTGTGATAATTAACTTTTCAATACTACATTAAAAACAAGTTATGTAATTACTAGTAAATCCCTTGGGCCTGATTTGCAGAGCAAACATTTTTGAAGGAGAGTTTAATATTAGATTAAAAGACACTCCGAGCTCTTGTCCTATGTTTGCTGAGATCTATACTTTGTTTTAAAAGCAGCCAACACATAAAAATCAGTTTCGCAAAGGTACGATATTGAAAACGCTAATAGTATACGAAATACTCTTGTATTCAGTGCAGAAAACTCATCAAGCCACGACTGATCAAGCATGAAAGAGTGATTCTTATTAAATTGTCTTTTCATTTCGCCGCTTGCCATGAAGTGCATGAAGACTTTTTCTTCCGCAATTGAGAGACATTCAGGAGTATTTTCGCGCGCTACCTACAGGACATAGAGCTGTATGGTACCATCTACTCCAGTTCTGTAGCGGATCGGTGTTGTGAACTCTCCCAAATCAACAAACCAAACAAAAAGCTTTGTACAGGGTGAGTCAGGTGCCCCTTCCGCTGTCGCTTTATGCAACCTGCAATGTTATACAGCTGGCCTTCATAAACCACGAGCGAGATTTTAATATCCTCTCGTTCGCTACGCGCAATCTTAGTTTACTATAGAGGCCAGTTCCCGAGTTATTCAAGGAAAACGTACAAAAATGACGTTCAAATGCACACACACCCCCACACTCAGCCATCACCGTTACGAATTTCTGGTATGTTGTTCATAGCACACGCTCGTATCACTATACAAAAATTTGCGATTGCGAGAATTATTTCCCACATTCGACCTTTTTTGGTCTTCACTGATTGGCCCTTTTACGTCACCGGCTTTGACGAGCACTTACTAATTGTAAAATTGACGTTTGTGTAAATTTTACCAACAATTTTGTGAATTTTAACAGCATTAAATACATAATGTCATATATAAGAAACTATCAGCCTCGATTGCGGTAAGGAAACCAACCTTTACCTAGGTTGAGGCTCCCGAGGCCCACCGCATGGCGTCCATGGAGACGAGGCGCACGCCAGAGCTTAAGTCTTGGTGTTGACTCCGTACTAATGTACCGCATTTTTAAAATGTGACTACGCCTATTCAGGCTGTTTTAGTTTTATTTCTAGACCATGCCCTCTTTGACAAATTATAGATTCAGGTATATCTTCTGAAGAAGGCTCAATTATTTGGGCTGAAGCCTAGGTAAAGGTTAGTTTCATTACCGCAATCGAGGCTGATAGTTTCTTATACACTCCTGGAAATTGAAATAAGAACACCGTGAATTCATTGTCCCAGGAAGGGGAGACCTTATTGACACATTCCTGGGGTCAGATACATCACATGATCACACTGACAGAACCACAGGCACATAGACACAGGCAACAGAGCATGCACAATGTCGGCACTAGTACAGTGTATATCCACCTTTCGCAGCAATGCAGGCTGCTATTCTCCCATGGAGACGATCGTAGAGATGCTGGATGTAGTCCTGTGGAACGGCTTGCCATGCCATTTCCACCTGGCGCCTCAGTTGGACCAGCGTTCGTGCTGGACGTGCAGACCGCGTGAGACGACGCTTCATCCAGTCCCAAACATGCTCAATGGGGGACAGATCCGGAGATCTTGCTGGCCAGGGTAGTTGACTTACACCTTCTAGAGCACGTTGGGTGGCACGGGATACATGCGGACGTGCATTGTCCTGTTGGAGCAGCAAGTTCCCTTGCCGGTCTAGGAATGGTAGAAATATGGGTTCGATGACGTTTTGGATGTACCGTGCACTATTCAGTGTCCCCTCGACGATCACCAGTGGTGTACGGCCAGTGTAGGAGATCGCTCCCCACACCATGATCCCGGGTGTTGGCCCTGTGTGCCTCGGTGGTATGCAGTCCTGATTGTGGCGTTCACCTGTACGGCGCCAAACACGCATACGACCATCATTGGCACCAAGGCAGAAGCGACTCTCATCGCTGAAGACGACACGTCTCCATTCGTCCCTCCATTCACGCCTGTCGCGACACCACTGGAGGCGGGCTGCACGATGTTGGGGCGTGAGCGGAAGACGGCCTAACGGTGTGCGGGACCGTAGCCCAGCTTCATGGAGACGGTTGCGAATGGTCCTCGCCGATACCCCAGGAGCAACAGTGTCCCTAATTTGCTGGGAAGTGGCGGTGCGGTCCCCTACGGCACTGCGTAGGATCCTACGGTCTTGGCGTGCATCCGTGCGTCGCTGCGGTCCGGTCCCAGGTCGACGGGCACGTGCACCTTCCGCCGACCACTGGCGACAACATCGATGTACTGTGGAGACCTCACGCCCCACGTGTTGAGCAATTCGGCGGTACGTCCACCCGGCCTCCCGCATGCCCACTATACGCCCTCGCTCAAAGTCCGTCAACTGCACATACGGTTCACGTCCACGCTGTCGCGGCATGCTACCAGTGTTAAAGACTGCGATGGAGCTCCGTATGCCACGGCAAACTGGCTGACACTGACGGCGGCGGTGCACAAATGCTGCGCAGCTAGCGCCATTCGACGGCCAACACCGCGGTTCCTGGTGTGTCCGCTGTGCCGTGCGTGTGATCATTGCTTGTACAGCCCTCTCGCAGTGTCCGGAGCAAGTATGGTGGGTCTGACACACCGGTGTCAATGTGTTCTTTTTTCCATTTCCAGGAGTGTATATTAGATTATCAAGATTGCTGACTGGGCCGCAATGTTGAAAGTACAAACATAATGTCATAGTTGTATTCGTCAGGCCTTCTGTCTACGTAACTACTGCCCTTCTAGGGATGTACTCGGTCGCTAGCGTAACGTCCGTTATATGCGATCTGAACAGAGAAAAAATTACTGAAAATCTTTCTAATCATATAATGTCCGAAATCGGACTGATTAATTAACGAATCGCGGTTTCAGATCACATACGAGGCCGTCACATTGGTGAGAGAGGATTGTCTTGAAATTACTGTTAATCATTAGACTGACCATGAAGTATTTTCTTTTCAATTAACAGTCGTTGTTAAAATAAATTCGTGACCAAAAATTTTAAAATTATGAGTGCGCCAATTTCTGTTCACCATGGCAAATCGGACCTCGTTAAAACAGAAATATGCAGGTTCCGTTGGAGACTAAACTGATTGCGACCAAGCTGGCTAATGCTGCTCACCAAAAACTCATCCTTGAGGTGAGGTATTAAAAGACAGTAACAATATGAAAATGATGTATCACAATATAGTACATTGTCTTCATCATAACTTATTATTTAACATAACTTACACGAACTCTGTTCATGTTCGATTACAAGCCAAAGGTAAAGATCAGAACCGACAGACCTAGAAGCAAGTGATACAAAAACAACAGAGTTTCTCCTTTCTTTTTCATGGAGATAATAAATCAGCGCTGTTATGATTGAAGTCCAAAGAGCGTCCGAGTCCTTTGCTCGTGATAACAGTCACGTTTACAGATGAAAAAAGACATTATTGTCCTTTCAAATTAAGTTTAGCAGGCTAAGAAAGAAAAGGGAAAAAAATCTTGTTGAGTCCTTACATCCGAGAGCATCTTTGGAAATTTCCGGCATTTGTTTGTACAGCACCTTCCTTACCTGTGATCACGCAAAAATATCAACTTTGACCTTTCATCAGACAGTTTTGGAACGAAGCATGTCAGGTATTTGAAACCTGCCGAAGCCTCAATCAGACCTCTAATAACCTGTTTTTCATTTAACCCGCCGTCATGTGATTGGGGGCATCAATAACTATGTTGAGTCTACCAGAGATTCTCATTTGATATTATTCTTTCCCACACAGAATTCGTATCTCTTTGGTCAGTGCTGTGTCTCCAGTCTCGTCTCTTACAGTGACCATCAATTTCACTTCTATCGAAGAGATAAAGAAGGCACCAAGAAAGTATAATCACTGTGGAGATCTATCAGAAAACCAAATATTTCAGGATCTCCTGTTATCTTCCATCCATATCGGAGATAAACTTGACTAGTGAATGTAAGATCATTTTGCATCATATCAGGAATGCACTGAAAATTACTAAATGTCAATGTACTGATAACAAAAGCAAAGGAACAATGAGTACTTCGCAAACTCCTTAGAGATAAACAGTTAGAAAAAAGTTAAAATGTAAAGACAAACAAAACATTAAATTTTTCAACACAGTGTTATCGACCTGTCACAGACAGTATGACGCTGACTGACAGTTTCATCTATTCATAGTATCTTGCTGAGTTTCAAAAAATAGACGATTTTAACGTAATCGTTACCAGTCGTACATCTATCACAATTTGTTTCGCTGCTGACTATGCCCCATTGCTTCGTTATTGCTGTGCTCCGGAGTGGCCGAGCGGTTCTAGGAGCTACAGTCTGGAACCGCGCTGCCGCTACGGTCGCAGGTTCGAATCCTGCCTCGGGCATGGATGTGTGTGATGTCCTTAGGTTAGTTAGGTTCAAATAGTTCTAAGTTCTAGGGGACTGATGACCTCAGAAGTTAAGTCCCATAGTGCCCAGAACCATTTGACCCATTTGAGTGTGATTCGGATAACGTTCATAATCATTTCTGTAAACTTTTCAGCTATTTTAACGGCTCAGGATATGGTGGGACGTACAGGGCGTTCGTCATCTTCAACATCTTAACGCTTTTCTCCGAAGCGTTTATACTACTCGTAAATCCTTGTTTAGCGGACTCACCAAAAACAATATTTAATATTCCTGAAACACTTCTGCACTTTATTTCGTATTAATGGCAAAATTTAATACACACTGATCAATTTTTAGACAAAATTAATGATAACCGATACTGTCAAACCACATGTATCCATTTTTACAGCTGTTAACAGACTTAATGTAAGCTCACCGGATGAATAATTAGTCATCTCATTGCGGACGCATAGATGAATCTGTAGGCCCTCTAAAGTGGCGCAGCGATCGTGTCACATGCTCAACCACGTGCGCTTTGCTTCTACACGAGCATAAGGAAATTTTTCAAGTGAACGTTGTACGTAAAAGTGGGTAGATGTAAAGACGCGGCAGAATGAAAAGAATGGGCAATCACGTTTGGCCTTTCCCATGGCCAAACGGTGTGAGAAGTTTCTGGTGTTTCTCGGCGGACAGATCAGCGTGTCTACAAGCAGTTGCGTAACACACGTAACCACGAAACACGTAGTCCGAATTGTGGTCAGAAAGAGATCCTGACTCAGAGGGACTGGAGTGCATTTCACAGCTTGTGAATCAAAATTACTTCCAAATCCGACAGCAATGGCTAGAGGCAGTGAAAGAAGGTCTATCTCGACCTGTTAGCGCGAGAACACTGCGATAGCAACTGCATGCATTGAGCAATTAGAGTCGGTCACCTCGCAAGAAGCCGTTGCTCGCACGTGCACTTACATTTATGTGACAAAATTCATAGGATACATCCAAATTTCCTGTCGGACTTACTTTTGCCCGGCGTAGTCAAGCAGCACTACGTGCAATGTACTCAACAAGCCGTTGTTAAGTTCCCTGGAGAAAAATTGAGCTATGCTGCCACATAGTCGTCCGTAATTACGAAACAGTTGTCGGTGCAAGCTTTTTTGCGCGAACTGACTTCTGATTACGTCCCAAAAACGTTCGGCGGAGTTCATGGTGGGTGATCTGGGAGGCCAAATCATTCACTCGAATTGTCCAGAACGTTCTTCAAACCAGTCGCGAACAATTGTTGTCCAGTGACATGGTGCATTGTCATCCATAAAAATCCCATTCTTATTTGGGAACATGAAGTCCATCACTGGCTGCAAATAGTCTCCAAGTTGCCGAATACTGGTACGTAAACACACAAATTATGAAGCCACCATCAGCTTGCACAGTGCCTTGTTGACAACTTGGGTCCATGGCTGCCTGATACCTGCGCCACACTCGAACCCTACGATCAGATCCTACCAACTGAAATCTGGACTTATCTGACTGGACCATGGTTTTCCAGTCGTCTAGGGCCCAACCAATATGGTCACGAGTGCAGGAGAGGCACTGTTGGCGATATCATGCTGTTAACAAAGGCACTCGCGTCGGAAGTCTGCCCTTTAACGGCAAATTTCGCCGCACTGTCCTAACGAGCCGGCCGCGGTGGCCGAGCGGTTCTATGCGCGCAGTCCGGAACCGCGCGACTGCTACGGTCGCAGGTTCGAATCCTGCCTCGGGCATGGATGTGTGTGATGTCCTTGGGTTAGTTAGGTTTAAGTGGTTCTAAGTTCTAGGGGACTGATGACCACAGTAGTTAAGTCCCATAGTGCTCAGAGCCATTTTTTTTTTGTCCTAACGATACGTTCGTGTGCGTTCCATATTGACTTCTGCAGGCTGCAGGCTGTTAGCACTGACAACTCAAGGTAAACTTTGATGCTCCCGGTCAAGTGAAGGTCGTCGGCCATTGCGTTGACCGCGGTGAGAGGTAATGCCTGAAATCTGATATTCTCGGCACGCTCTTGACACTGTGGATCTCGGAATATTGAATTTCCTTACTATTTCCGAAATGGAATCTCCCACGCGTCTAGCTTCAACTACCATTCCCTGTTGAAACTCCGTTAATGCACGTCATGCAAATGAGAGCTCCTCCAATGCACTGTCCTTTTATATTTTATTTACACGATACCACCACTATCTGTATAAGTGCATATCGCAATCCCGTGACTTCTGTCATCTCTGCGTAAAGCTTCACGTCTTCAATAGCCTAAAAAATTATAGTTGCTGAATGGCGGAACATAAAGTGGTCTGACGAATCACGTTTTTGCCAATGTTCACGTAGTCGAGTGCATCGAAGGCCAACTGGAGCACTTCATCCTGAGCAAGGTCAGTTTCAAACCGGATGTGAGTCTGTGACGCTTTGGTGATATTTTTCTTATCATGGATTTGGCCCGCTCACTGAAGTGACTGCATCATGAGCATGTTATTCACACCCGTGTTCTTGAAAACGACAACAGCAAAGTTCATCAGAAGGATGTGACTGGTGTTCTGAATACTTACCCACCCTATTACATCTCGACTGGCCTGCAAAAACACCTGACTTAACCCCAAAGAAAATCTCTGGAACATGTTGGAACAATGGATAAAATGCCGACAGCAGCATCCCCGCAATTTGGCGGAATTGCGCGATCGAATCCTCAGCGGGTGGCCCAACTTGTATACGATGTATCTGCATAACCTTATAGACTCACTTCCAAATCAAATCCAGTCGGTTATCAAGTCCAGGGACGGAATTACACGGTATTAAAATGATGCCTGTAATGATTTCTCTAGGGCTGACTAATTTTTTGTCTGGCGAACTTACGACATGGCAAACGCTGTTCAGGTACTTCTCGTGCTTGTTAGGCTACAAACACAATAACGAAAACAAAATCGCGCTACTCGGACTAGCGCGACACGCGAAATTAGAAAATTCCTTTTTCGACACGCCTCGTCAGTCTGGGACAACCTCCCGTCAGCGTCTTAAGAAGGAGTCATATACTTTTCCGTAGAATCCAGGCTACAACGAACTAGAGAATAATGTCACGGCAAAGGGACATTCCCGTCTGAACTGAATCACGTATTGTGACCGCTGAAATCTCAGTGGACGCCCCAGCATCCAGGATACGACAACAACTTCCTAGCGAGGGGGTTGGGAGGGGAGAGGGGGGGGGGGGAGGTGAAGGCTGAGTTTACCGAAGGCCATTTTGCTTCACAATAGCTAGAAGTCCTTTATTTAACGAGACATTCTTAAAAACATCACAAACATAAAAATCGGTAATAACTCTCAGATTGATTTCTGGATGGTGAACCAGAAGGGCCTAACTTACAACAAGTTTTTTTCTTTTTCAGGGCAAATAATATCTCTCTAAAATAACAAGTTTAACATTCATGAAAATACAGCTTGAGAACCCTTTACGCATCCGTAAGATTTCAACCAGGCAAATCTGACCCTCACAACAATTACAGAAAGAGCATTACCATAACAATTTGAAAACCACTCTTTGAATAGCAAACTTCAAAACAAGCAAGTTGCCGGTTATTTAGAAAAATTTACAAGTTCAGGATTACCATTAAAATAACTTGTGACGTCGATAGTTACGATGCCACAACGTAGGTGCACGCTCTCGTAAGTTGGCACTACGAGAGAAGACTAACTACGCCGACCACAGCGCCCTCTGGCCGACGCTGTGGAGCTCAGGGATTGCCGTCTTGATTTACCCCCATTTCACCAAGAGCAGACGGCCTGGAAACATCGCTTCGAGTGGGCTAGCTTGCTATTGAGACTTTGATAAGACATGGACTACGACCTCACACTTACGTGCTCATCCTAGCCAAAGTTATGTATGCATTTGATATTTACTTGTGTTTTTTGGCTCTATTAAAAGTGTTGAAGTTACCTGCAGTACCGAAGTGCTTCACCTCTCCTGCTCCTAATCGCTTCCTTCACTCTCGGCGTATATTACAGAAGCAGTTCACAGCAGCAGGCCCACGCGCCGCCTATCCAGGCGGGATACAAAATAACTTGAGGGCGCTTTTGGCACTAGCAATTTAGCAACTCACCAAACAGAAAGGTAACAATGTTCAAAGATTTAAGAGTTCAGCATTTGATAATATTTTAAAATTTGCAGGTCCACGATTACAACAGAGATTTGGAACGCCTTTGGGCCACTAATAATTTTCGAACAGAAGGTAATGATTTTAAAATTTACAGCAATCCACAATTAAGAATTGAAAAATCTTCAAATCGAGTAGCAATAGAAGACAAGGCCGGGCTGACGCAGGCAAGGCTTGGCTAGGTTGGCTTAGGGTAGTGGACACTTGATTTAAACTTAAGTCCCAATGCCATAAGATTAAGAACTTAACTTCTGGAAGCATGCAGTGGTAAGAGAGGAGACCGCGACGCCTCAGTGGCTACCGCAAGACATTCAATTACCAGGGAAAATCAACGTGATCACGACGCCATCAGCAGACGGCCACTCGCAAACCCAGACAGTCAATCGGACGCAACTGCGATCAGCCCAACACTCCATACCAAAACGGCCCCGTACAAGTACCAGCCCACTTGGACGAGCGACCGCCGATCAGGCCCTGTAATCGCACGCTCACCGTTCATCACCGGTTCCTCTCTCTCAGTGCCCCACCGTCCGTCAACAGCCTGGTTCCAACTTCCTCCAACCAAAGAGCGTACAGGAAAACGGATCGTGCCAGTAAGCAACGATATAACAGCTCGGAAAACGAGCCGACAAGACTCAACAGCGCAGCTGAAATGCTCCTTCCAGCTCAAGTTTTCATTGGTATATACAGCCAAAAATATGGAGCATTCTACCCATCTTAATAGCTCATGCTCATGTTCATATGACTCTATTCGTTGTACAGAAACGAATGTAACGTGTGTTTTTCAAATTTATGAAGAGTCTATTTTCAGAGAATCACTTAATGATTCTTTGGAAAATAACATTTATTAATTCTTCTGTTGCATTCTCTAATGAGATTTATTATAAAACTTGTCTCGTCTGCACAAACTACCAGTTTTGCTAGCTGAATGTTAAGTGGAAAGGCATTCACGTATATAAGGAATAGGAATGGACCCAAAATCGAACCCTGTGGGCTCCCTTTGTGATTTACCTCAGTCCTATCCTTCCGACGTCGTCTGAATTATTCAGCACAGCCCACAGCCTCGGTGACCAAGTGTTGTCATTTCTGCTACTTCGTTATGATTAGTGTGGTGTGAACACTCGCATCTTCCAATATGACAATGGCTGTGTACACAGAGCACCGAGCGAGGTGGCGCAGTGGTTAGCACACTCGCATTTGGAAGGACGACGATTCAATCCCGCGTCCGGTCATCCTGATTTAGGTTTTCCGTGATTTCCCTAAATCGCTCCAGGCAAATGCCGGGATGGTTCCTTTGAAAGGGCACGGCCGACGTCATTCCCCATCCTTCCCTAATCCTATGAGACCGATAACCTCGCTGTTTGGTCTCTTCCCTCAACCAACCGTGTACACAGTGCCCCACAAATTCATTCCTGGCGTGAAGATCTATCAGGAATCCTATCTCACCACACCTGGCCTGCTATATTACCCAGTCTTAATCCCATAGCAATGGGAACCGACTATTTGGAAATGTAGAAGTCAATATGCCCGCAGTTTTGTTGCATTGCCGGATCTAATAATCAGTGACTGGTATCAGCTCCAAGTGACTTTCCTAATCATCTGCAATGGCGGCCGAAGACTTCCGGCAGAAGAAGCTACCCTCGTTATGTCAAAGAAGGCGAAGGAGCGGACAGAGGTCCACGGCAAACTTTTAAAAATGATTCAAATGGCTCTGAGCTCTATGGGACTTAACATCTATGGTCATCAGTCCCCTAGAACTTAGAACTACTTAAACCTAACTAACCTAAGGACACCACACAACACCCAGTCATCACGAGGCAGAGATAATCCCTGACCCCGCCGGGAATCGAACCCGGGAACCCGGGCGTGGGAAGCGAGAACGCTACTTCACGACCACGAGCTGCGGACAGCAAACTTTTACTCTTGCGGCGGAACCACCCGTGAACAGCGAAAAAATCAGCAATGATCAACGCCATGAGAATGTAGAAGGCAGTGGAAACCG
Organism: Schistocerca piceifrons; assembly: GCF_021461385.2. Taxonomy (NCBI): domain Eukaryota; kingdom Metazoa; phylum Arthropoda; class Insecta; order Orthoptera; family Acrididae; genus Schistocerca; species Schistocerca piceifrons. The sequence goes on from NC_060139.1 coordinate 870,390,089, forward strand.
CTGCATTAAAGATGACCAATGTCTATCAACAAGGCATGTGACCTGTTATCTAAAAAGTGTCATGACGATCTCCCATTGGCAAAAGATTCCGGATTAGTCCCCCAATTCGGATCTCCGGGAAGGAACTGCCAATAGATAGGTAACCACGAGAAAAAATTGAATAATCAACGAAAGGGTAACATACTACGAGTATGAGCGGAGAATATCAGACGTTTGAACGTGGAGGGGAAGGTAGTAAATCCGAAAAAGGAAATGCCAAGGCTCAACCTAGATACAGGGGGAGTCAGTGAAGTGAAGTGAAATGGAAGGAAGATAAGTATTTTACGTCCAATGAATAGGAATTGTTGGGCATAGGAAAGGACGACGGAGATTGAGCCTATGTGAACAGTTAAGTGAAAGGATAGTTCTCGTCAGATTCGACAGCAAACCATCGCCGTCGACAACTGTTCAGGTATACATGCTGACGTTTCCTGCATACGGCGAAGAAAAAGAGAAAGTATATGAGGGTACTGGAAAGGTTGCTGAGTAAGTAAAGAGTGATGATGATCTAATAATCATGCGGGACTGGAATGCGTTATCCAGGGAAAAATACAAGAAAGAATTGCAGAAAATATGGACTCGGTAGCAGGAATGAGAGAGGAGAAAGACTAATTGAGTTCTACAATACATTTCAGCTAGTAGCAGCGAACTCACTATTGAAGCCCACAAGAGCAGAAGATACCCTTCGAAAAGACGAGGAGACATGGGAAGATTCAAGCTGGTTACATGATGCTCATACAGAGATTTCGAAACCAGATATTAGATTGTAAAGCGCACTCATGAGGAGATATAGGCTCGGATTACAATTTAATAATGACGGAGTGTAGCCTGAACTGTAAGAGAATCGCCCGGAAGAATCAGTGTGGAAACAAGTGGGATACTGAAGTACAGAGGAATGATGTCGTACATCTGATATTGTGGAAAGATGAAATGCATTTGCAATAAACAAAGGTACAAGAAAGAGAAATGCGAAGAAATCTTGGGTAAGAGAAGAAATACTTCAATTGATTGACGAAAGGAGGAAGCATAAAACTATTCAGAGAAATGTAGGAATACAGCAGTATAAGTCACTCACGAATGAAACAAATAGGAAATTCAACGCAACCAATGCGAAATGGTTACTAGAAAGACGTGAAGGAATGGAAAACATAACGATAATCGGCAGGACTGAGTCAGCATATAGAAAAATTGATACAACCTTCGACTAAATTAAAAGTAAGGGCTTCAATATTAAGAGTGCAATGGGAATTCCACTGACAAACGCAGGGGAAAGAACGCCTAGGTGGAAAGAGTGCACTGAAGGCTTCTACGAAAGGAACTGTCTGATGAGGGGATAGAAGGAGAATGGGAGTCGATAAGAGACCTTTGGAAGATTTGCGATCAAATAACGCAGAAGAGATACGCAAAGTATCTCCAGAAATTCCAAAATCATTGGAGGATGTGGCAAACAACTGGCTATTCAAGTTGGTGTGTAAGATCTATGAGACTGGAGACGTAACATCAGCCTTTCTACCACAATCACCCTAACACGCCATGCATCCAAATCGCTGACACGAATAATATACAGAAGACTGGAAATAAAACTGAGCCTCTATCAGACAACCATTTGTCTGGTGCATCAGAGAGGGAGTTCAGACGTTGCGATTGGTAGTGGAAGCAAGTCTTGAGAAAATCAAGACACGTTCACAGGATCCGTCAACCTTGAAAAGGCGTTCGATAATGTAAAACGGTGTAAGAAGTTAGAAATTCTGAGAAAAATAGGAGTAATTTATAGAGAAAGACGGGTGAGATACAGCATATGAAAAAACCAAGATGGAAAAATAAGATAGAAGGACAAGAACGATGTACTCGCATAGAAAAATGTATAAGACAATGATACAGTCTTTTACCCCTACTTTCCAGTCTATAGATCGAGGAAGCAATGAAGAAATAAAGGAAAGACTCACGATTAGGATTAAAATTCGGGTTGAAAGGATATCACTCCTGATGATACTACTATCCTGCGTGGAAGGGTAGAAGTGTTGGAGGGTATAGGTACTGAATGGAATGAACACTTTAATGACCACAGAAAGTGGATTAGTGTAAACCCCGGGAAGAGGAAAATAATGAGAAGAAGCAAAAATGAGATTAGTAAGAAACTTATCATCAGAATAGGGGAGCACGAAGTTAAGCGATTCCGTGGTCTCAGAGACTAAATGACACATGAGGGACAAAATACAGCTTCTTACGCTGGAGTGTGCCGAGGCAACAGACACGACAACTCGTGCCGTATCAGGCGGAGGGCAGCTTACTTAAAGAAACTGTCGTTAGTCGTCAACTTCGGGCAAATGTGCCATGAAACGGCTTCTGCGTGCCACATAGGGTAGCAACCGACAGGTCTCTAGGGCAGATCTGCGCGGCAACAACAGTACGTGCGATTTGGACTTGTTTCAAGAACCGTTCTGTAGGGTTGGAAAATTACCCCCTCTCTTACTTCCTGGAGGTAAAGAGGTCTGATTGGCCTCTGTACACATATTGAAAAAAATTTAAAAAATGAGTGAGGTATTCAACGAAAAATTTTAACAAGTGTCTTATGACGTCTGCCCAGGTCAAATGACGAAAACAGTGACAAAAAAGTGGTTGCATCTTGATTAGTAGTCAAAACGTCCTGGGTCCTGGGTTCGAACTTCGTCAGTGTTTAAATTTTGAATAAAAATCATCAGCAATGGCGGCCAACGACTTCCGGCATAAGGGATCACCCTGATTCTGCCAACGCCTTGTCAAAGAGGGCGGAAGAGTGGACAGAGATTGAAGGCACTCTTTTGCTCTTGGGGTGGGAGACTGCCCCTAAAAGGCGGATGTATCAGCAACGATCAACAGCATGAGGACATTGAAGGAAGTGGAAAGAAACTGAATAGCCAACGACAGGGTAACGTTCTTTGTATCGGGGCGTGGAATGTCAGAAGTTAGAATGGGACAGGGAAGCCAGAAAAACTGAAAAGGGAAATGCTAAGGCTCAATATACAGGGTGAAAAGTATTTAAACCGACAAACTTTGGGAGGTTGTAGGGGACATTAAAACAAATATTTTTCCCTAATGTCATTTTTTCCTATGAGGATTATTTAAACAGGTGGAGGCTGTATTACGCTCTTCATTTGTTAGGGGCCTATTGCGATCTCCAGTTGTTAGAGGGCGTATTACACTCTTCAGCTGTAGGCAACTGCTGTCCACCAGTGTACTAGTGCATTGTCTCTGTTTACTAATCGAGCGATACATCTGGAGTGAGTACACGGATATGGTTGGTGCGTACTACGTAGGGCACCACAACGGACAAGCTGCACAGCGGGTTTATCAACAACAATATCCTAATCGCCGTATCCCGCAATAATACGACCTTTGCTGCTGTGTACCAACGTCTGCGTGAGACCGCGTCATTTAGCAGATTACCTGGACAGGGACGCCGTCGCACATCCTACATTTCCTTCCTTTGTGTTGTTTACCGATGAAGCAACTTTCGGGCGTGATGGAGTCTTCAACTTGCATAATTCGCATGTTTGGAGTGAGGATAACCCACATGCCACAGTTACTAGCGCTCATCAAGTGCGGCTCTTCGTTAATATGTGGGTCGGTGTTGTTGGGGACTGTTCAATTGGGCCGTATCTGCTATCTAGGCCAATAAACGGCAGTCACTATGACAATTTTCTCGTTAGAGCATTGCCAGAATTGCTGGAAGACGTCCCGCTCCCTACAAGACAACGCACGTGGTTCCAACATGACGGGGCGCCGGCACATTTCAGTCGTCGTGTGAGTAGATTCCTGGGCTGACGGCTCCCAGAAACGTGGATTGGCAGAGGTGGTCCTCTACCATGGCCTGCTCGATCCCCAGATATGACCCCTCTGGACCTTTTTTTGTTGGGCAACCCCTGTTGCATCAGAAGAGGATCTGGTTGCCCGGATAGTAGCAGCAGCAGGAACAATTCAGGATACTCCTGCGGTTTTTGCCCGTGTCAAACAGAACATGAACCGACGGTGTAACCTTTGTTTACGTGTCAATGGAGGCATTTTTGAAAATCTACTGTAATTGAAATTGGGTTGTGTTAATGTGTTGTCTCTTGGTCATAAAAAATGGAAAAGTGTTTGTTGGTTTAATTAATTTTCCGTCAGAGATATCTTCCTCTACCGGTTTAAATACTCCTCATAGAAAAAAGTGACACTAGGGAAAAATATTTGTTTTGATGTCCCCTACAACCTCCCAGAGTTTGTCGGTTTAAATACTTTTCCCCCTGTAGATATAGCAGGGGTCAGAGTGTAGTGAAATGGAAAGACGGCAAGAATTTCTCGTCAGACGAGAATAGCAAACGGTATAGCGGGAGTAGAATTTATTCTGAGTAGGAAGGCAGGGCAGAGAGTGACTTACTATGGGCAGTTTCGTGGTAGAGCTGTTCTCATCAGAATCGACAACAAACTAACACAGGCAACAATAGTTCAGTTATACACGCCGACGTCGCAAGCACAAGATGGAGAGAAAGAGCAAGTATATGAAGATACTGTAATTGTAATTCAGAATGCAAAGGGGGATGAAAATATGAGAGTCGTGGGAGATTGGAATGCGGTTGTAGGGGAAGATGTAGAAAAATGGGTTACAGCAGACTATGGGCTTGACAGTAGGAACGAGAGAGGAGAAATAGTTACTGAGTTCTGCAATAAATTTCTGCTAGTAATAGCGGATACTCTGCTCGAGAATCACAAGAGGAGGAGGTATACTTGGAAAAGGCCGGGAGATACGGGAGTATTCCAGTTAGATTATATGCAGAGATTCCGAAACGAGCTATTGGATTGCAAGTCGTCATCTGGAGACTCATATCATAATTTGGTATGATGAAGAGTGGGTTGAAGTTTGAAACATTAGTCAGGAAGAATTAATGCTCAAAGCAGCGAGATACGGAAATATTAAGGAATGATGAGATACGCTTGAAGTTGTCTGAGGCTATAGGTACTGCGATAGTGAATAACTCAGTAGGCATTTGAAGATGAATGGACATCTCTAAAAAGGCAAATCATAGAAATTGGAAGAAAAACATAGGTACAAAGAAGGTAACAGCGAAGAAACCGTGGCAACAGAAGAAATACTTCAGTTGATCGATTAAAGAAGGAAGTACAAAAATGTTGAGCGAAATTCAGGAATACAGAAATGTAAATCACTTAGGAATAAATTAGTGGGAAGTGCAAGGAAACTAAGGGGAAATGATTACATAAAAATTGCGAAGAAATCGAAAAAGAAGTGATTATCGGGAGGACAGACTCAGCACATAGAAAAGTCAAAGCAACTTTTGCTGAAACTAAAAGCCAGGGCGGTAACATGAAGAGTACAATGAAAATTCCACAGTTAAATACAGAGGAGAAAGCGGATAGGTGGAAAGAGTACAGTGAAGGCCTCTATGAGGGGAAGACGTGTCTGACGACGTGATAGAAGAAGAAAAAGGATTCGACAGGGAGAAGATAGGGGATCTAGTGTTACAGACATAATTTAAAAGAGCTGTGGATGACTTACATTATATTCCACCAAAATTTCTGAAATCATTGTAGAAGTGGCAACAAAACGACTATTCACGTTGGTGTGTAGGACGTATGAGATTGTCGATATATCATCAGATTTTCAGAAAATCATCATCCACACAATTCTAAAGGTAGCAATTGTCGGCAAGTGCGAGAACTATCGCACAATCAGCCGAACAGTTCATGCCATCCAAGTTGCTGACAAGAATAATATACAGGAGAATGGAAAAGAAAATTGAAGATCTGCACGATGACGATCAGTTTGGTTTTAAGAAAAGTGAAGCCATCAGAGTGGCAGTTCTGACCATGCGGGTGATAACTGAAGCAAGGCTGAAGATAAATCAAGACACGTTCACAGGATTTGTCGACCTAGAAGAATCATTCGAGGGTATCAAATAATGTAAGATTTTCGAAATTCTGACAAAAATGGGGTTTAGCCATAGGGAAAGGTAGGTAATATACAATATGTACAAGAACCAAGAGGGAACAGTGAGACTGGAAGACCAAGAACGAAATGCTCCTATTAAAAAGGACGTAAGACAGGAACGTAATCATACATCTCTACTGTTCGACCTATACATCGACGAAGCAATGACGGAAACACAAGAAAGATTCAAGAGTGTGATGAAATTAACTGATGACACTGTTACATTGCTGTCCTCAGTGCAAGTGACTAGGAATTACAGTACCTGTTGAATTGATTGAACAGTCTAATAACTACAGAATATGGACTAGGAATAAATCGAAGAAAGACGAAAGTATTGAGAAATAGCAGATATGAGAAGAGCGAGAAACACACCAGAACTGGGAATCTTAAAATAGACGAAGTGAAATAATTCTCCTACCTAGGCAGCAAAATAACCCATGATGGACGGGTTAAAGAGGACGTAAAAAACAGACTAGCACTGGAAAAAAGTGCTTTCCTGGCCAATGCTTTTATGAAACGTAGACCTTAATTTGAGGAAAAAGTTTCTGAGAATGTACGTTTGGAGCACAGCATTGTATGGTAGTGTAACGTGGACTGTGGTAAAACTGGAACAGAAGAAATCAAAGCATTTGAGATATGGTGCTACAGACGTAAGTCGAAAGTAAAGTGGACTGATAAGGCAAGGAATGAGGAGGTTCTCTGCACAATCTGCGAGGAAAGGAATATATGGAAACAACTAACAAGAAGAAAGGGCAGGATGATAGGACACCTGTTAAGACATCAGGTATTTCTATGATACTAGAGCAGCTGTAGAGGGTAAAAACTGTAGAGGAAGACAGAGATTGGAATACTTTCAGCAAGTAACTGGGACGTAGGCTGCAGCCAGGAAGCTGAAAAAAGAAGAAAAAAGAGTTGCTCTGAAGTTCTAACACTGCACAAAATGCCATCTTTCGCCCGACTGTCAACAGCTGTTTCTGCGTCGTCAGTGGCGTAATTTTCTACTCTGCCCATTCACCATATGACTGTCCGATATCGCGTGATGTCTCCTTATTTCACTTATTTCCTTCGTTAATTTTCTCCTTCAGATATTTGTACGTAATACGTCGTGAGAAGTTAATATTACGTACGCAATGATTTACTTACTGTAATACAGTTGGAGATGGCATTAGAAGATGACCAGACACCTCGTACAGGCAAATAAAGGAACTGCATATATTCAAAGTAAATGGATGTGGTGAGCCTACGTACACTACATTGTTGTTCGTATGCTATGACAAGTGGAGGGAGAGAAAGTGCGAGAGCCAGATATCAATCCTCTGAAAAAATGGGCAAATACCAGTCGCCTAGAAGTTGTTTCAGTAAGTCGCAGAAAAATATAAGTAAAAATTATGAATTCAATAAATATTTTTCGATAGCTCCAATTCCGTTTTTAATGTATCTTATGTTAGCTAGACGAGTAAAAATATTAAAGGAGATGGCAGAATTATAACACCAAGGCAAGCACTATTCACGAGTAGAACAGAGTTGGAGCGCTCAGTTAGTGATAGTAAAAGTACCCCCCCCCCCCCCCCCCCCCGCCACACACAAATAGGTGGCTTGCGGAGTTTGATGTAGATGAATCGTTCACAATAGTTGTTGGCTCGAAGCCCACCCTGATTGGACCTGCTGTCAGAGAAGAGATGGTTTGGCTTATCTTCGACAATGTTCGTTCATTCAGTTCAAAGGGCGGGAGAAATCTACAATCTCCAGTCTCCTCAAATACGAGGTTACCAACCCTCGGGGTGAGAGAACACGTTTTGTTGGTGACAGTACGATGCTCTTTGTTTCCATATATTTCTTTCTCTACCTCTTTGTGAGATATACGAGCAATCGTGGCTGTTACATTTTAAACAGTCTATTACCATTAATTTAGACATACACTATGTCATCAAAAATATCCGCACACCCCCAAAAACATACGTTTTTCGTATTAGGTGCATTGTGCTGACGCCTACTGCCAGGCATTCCATATCACCGACCTCAGTAGTCATTAGACAATGTGAGACAGCAGACTGGGGCGCTCCGCGGAACTCACGGACTTGGAACGTGGTCAAGTGATTGGGTGTCACTTGTGCCATACGTCTGTACGCGAGATTTCCACACTCCTAAACATCCCTGGGTCCACTGTTTCCGATGTGATAGTGAAGCGGAAACGTGAAGGGACACGTACAGCACATAAGCGTACAAGCCGACCTCATCTGTTGACTGACAGAGACCGCCGACAGTTAAAGAGGGTCGTAATGTGTAATAGGCAGACACCTATCCAGACCATCACACAGGAATTCCAGACATCATCAGGATCCACTGCAAGTACTATGACTGTTAGGCGGGAGGTGAGAAAACTTGGATTTCGTGGTCGAGCGGCTGCTCATAAGCGATACGCCACGCCGGTAAATGCCAAACGACGTCTCTTGGTGTAAGGAGCGTAAACATTGGACGATGGAACAGTGGAAAAACGTTGTGTGGACTGACGATTCACGCTACAAAATGTGGCTATCGATGGCAGGATGTGGGTATGGCGAATGCCCGGTGAACGTCATCTGTCAGCGTGTGTAGTACCAACAGTAAAATTCGGAGGCATTGGTGTTATGCTGTGGTCGTGTTTTCATAGAGGGGGCTTGCACCCCTTGTTGTTTTGCGTGGCATTATCACAGCACAGGCCTACATTCATGTTTTAGGCACGTTATTGGTTCCGAATGTTGAAGGGCAATTCGGGGATGGCGATTGCATCTTTCAACACGATCGAGCGCCTGTTCATAATGCACGGCCTATGGCGGAGTGGCTACACGACAATAAAATCCCTGTAATGGACTGGCCTGCACAGAAGTCCAGACCTGAATTCTATAGAACACCTTTGGGATGTTTGAGAACGCCGACTTCGTGCCAGGCCTCACCGACCGGCATCGATACCTCTCCTCAGTGCAGCACGCTTTGGAGAATGGGCTGCCATTCCCCAAGTAACCATCCAACACCTGATTGAACGTATGCCTGCGAGAGTGTCATCAAGGCTAAGAGTGGGCCAACACCACATTGAATTCCAGGATTACCGATGGGGGACGCCACGAACTTGTAAGTCATTTTCAGCCGGGTGTCCGGATACTTTTGAGCACATAGGGTAATTCAATGGGACAGTAATAATAACAATAGGGGAAGGTGGGATAAAAAAAACAAATAAAAATAAATGAGGTGACAAGAACGGGAAAAATAGCCATAGCTTTTTTTTTACCCTGAACACTGCTGCTGCCTGTCGAGAAGTGGTCAGACTAATTCCGTGATAGACCGTCTTTGTGGTCAGCAAGTTTGACCGAAAGACTAAACTTTTATGATTTTCTGTCGTCTGCTGTAAGGGCAGATATTATTGTTACTTTACTCATATGTAGAGGGTAATACTTTTTTTACAATATTTTGGAGTATTCAGTGTTTAAGCAACATCTCTCGGCTTACAAATGTTGTTCCTTGGACTTTTTTCAGTTCGGTGGTTTTATCTGTGAACCGCCAATACCGACATAGCGTGCGATCTCGAAAAGTGCTCATACTACTCTTGGGGAAATGTGGTCAAAGTGGTTAATGCAATAAGTTAGTTGCTTACATGTATCACCCATAACACTACAGATCGGACTGAGTTCTAAACACTTTTACATAAAAAGCTATCACCCCTCGTTCTGTCCTTTTGTGACGATTGTTAATTATTTAATTTATATTATTTAAAATGGGCTCTGTTCTGTTATACAGTCAGGCGACAGAAGTCATGGGACAGCATATGCACATGTACACATGGCGGTAGTATCGCGTACTCGAGGTATAAAAGGCTAGCGCATTGTACTCAGATGATTCATGTGAAAAGGTTTTTCGAAGTTAGTATTGGCGCACGACAGGAATGAACAGACTCTGACCGCGGAATGGTAGTTGGGGCTAGACGCATGCGACATTCCATTTCGGAAATCGTTAGGGAATTCAGTATCCCACAATGTCAAGAGCGTGCTGAGAATACTGAACTTCCGGAATTACCTCTCACTTCGGACAACGCAGATGCCGCCGGCCTTCACGTAACGACCGAGCGCAACGGCGTTTGCGTAGAGTTGTCAGTGCTAACAGACAAGCAACACTGCGTGAAGTAACCGCAGAAATCAATGAGGGACTTACGACGAACGTATCAGTTAGGACACTGCGGTGTAATGCGGCGTGAATGGGCTGTGGCAGCAGACTAGAGACGCGAGTGCCTGTACTAACAGCACGACATCGCCCGCAGCGACGGTCCCGGGCTCGTGATCATGACGGGTGGACCCTAGACGGCTGAAAAACCGTGACCTGGTCACATGAGTCCCGATTTCAGTTTGTAACAGCTGATGGTAGGGTTCGAGTGTGCGCAGACCCCACGAAGCCATGGACCCAAGTTGTCAACAAGGCACTGTGCAGCACAGTGGTAAGCTTCGTAATTGTCTGAGCTGTGTGTTACATGGCATGATCTGGGTCCTTTGGTCCAAATGAACCGATCATTGGCTGGACATTATGTTCGGTTACTTGGACATCATTTGCAGTCGTTCATGGACATCATGTTCCCAAAAAATGACGTAAAGTTTATGGATGACTATGGGCCATGTAATCAGGCCAAAATTGTTCGTGACTAGTTTGAAGAACATTCTGGACGTGATTTGGACTCCCAGATTTATGTTTGTGAGACATAATTATTAGATACAGGCTCCCAGATAGATGCCATTTTCCTTGACTTCCGGAAGCCGTTCGATACAGTCCCGTACTGTCGCCTGATAAACAAAGTAAGAGCCTACGGAATATCAGACCAGCTCCAGAATGAGATTTTCACTCTGCAGCGGAGTGTACGCTGATATGAAGCTTCCTGGCAGATTAAAACCGTGTGCCCGACCGAGACTCGAACTCGAACTCGAGCTCGGGAAGAGTTCGAGTCTCGGTCGGGCACACAGTTTTAATATGCCAGGAAGTTTCATCAGACCAGCTGTGTGGCTGGATTGAAGAGTTTTTAGCAAACAGAACACAGCATGTTGTTCTCAACGGAGAGACGTCTACAGACGTTAAAGTAACCTCTGGGAGTGTTATGGGACGATTTCTTTTCACAATATATATAAATGACCTAGTAGATAGTGTCGGAAGCTCCATGCGGCTTTTCGCGGATGATGCTGTAGTATACAGAGAAGTTGCAGCATTAGAAAATTGCAGCGAAATGCAGGAAAATCTGCAGCGGATAGGTACTTGGCGCAGGTAGTGGCAACTGACCCTTAACATAGACAAATGTAATGTATTGCGAATACATAGAAAGAAGGGTCCTTTATTGTACGATTATATGATAACGGAACAAACACTGGTAGCAGTTACTTCTGTAAAATATCTGGAAGTATGCGTGCGGAACGATTTGAAGTGGAATGATCATATAAAATTAATTGTTGGTAAGGCCGGTACCAGGTTGAGATTCATTGGGAGAGTCCTTAGAAAATGTAGTCCATCAACGAAGGAGGTGGCTTACAAAACACTCGTTCGACCTATACTTGAGTATTGCTCATCAATGTGGGATCCGTACCAGGTCGGGTTGACGGAGGAGATAGAGAATATCCAAAGAAGAGCGGCGCGTTTCGTCACTGGGTTATTTGGTAAGCGTGATAGCGTTCCGGAGATGTTTAGCAAACTCAAGTGGCAGACTGTGCAAGAAAGCCGCTCTGCACCGCGGTGTAGCTTGCTGTCCAGGTTTCGAGAGGGTGCGTTTGTGGATGAGGTATCGAATATATTGCTTCCCCCTACTTATGCTTCCCGAGGAGATCACGAATGTAAAATTAGAGAGATTCGAGCGCGCACGGAGGCTTTCCGGCAGTCGTACTTCCCGCGAACCATACGCGACTGGAACAGGAAAGGGAGGTAATGACAGTGGCACGCAAAGTACCCTCCGCCACACACCGTTGGGTGACTTGCGGAGCATAAATGTAGATGTAGAATGTAGATGTAGATGTAGGTCAGTTAGTCCACTAAATCCTGCACAGGTACCGATTTCGCAATTATGACCAGCTATAGAGGCAGCACAGCTTATTATTTTTGTAGGAGATTTCCAATGACTTGTTGAGTGCTTACCACGTCAAGTTGCTGCACTGTGCCGAGCAAAAGAAGGCCCAATACGATATTAGGAGATAATTCATGACTTTTGCCGCTTCAGTGTATATTCATTTTCACTTTAAAGTATTTGCTTGATGCTTGTAACATGTAGATTCAAACTGAGTAAGCGGCAAGCTTCTATCAGTAAGGACGGTTTGGTGAAAATACGATTTTCCTTCGAGTGGTTACTTTTTCCCACCTTCCCTTGGAAATAACAATTACCGAAACGCAGTGGTTAATTGGTACTGTAATATGAAGGTCGTAAATTAGAATGATGTATGGTATAAACAATACAGAAAGCGTGCGTTCCTGAGGGGGTCCGAGTCAGATGCTGACTGCCTAATTCCGGAGCGGGGACACATGAGGAGCCGTATGGGAGCTGTGTCGGCTTTGACGAAAACGTCAGCCGAGAACAGTGAGAGGAATTAGGGATGGCGGCTAGTGGCGAGTAGTTGGTCCCTGGACAGTTATCTGCGAATAGCGGTGGGCTACGTGTGGCCAGTCCGAATAGGATTGGTGGCTGGAGAAGGGGGGCGGGGGAGGGGGTCACGGCGGCCGGGTTGGCAGGCTGCGCGCCCACTCCGTCGTCTCCCCGTATAAAAGACGCCGCCGCCGTACGTCCGCCAACGACTCGTCGTAGACGCCCAGCAGTACACGACGGGCACCATGAAGACCCTTGTGATGCTGCTGCTGGCCTCCGTGGCCCTGCTGGGACTGGCTCCCGGCCTCAATTGTAGTGCAGGTTAGTTGACTTCCATCACCCCGGCTCTAACCCCATGTTGTCGGAAGTACGTACCAGAGGTACATATATAATATAACATATGGTGAACATCTACGTATAATATTTGCTGTTTATTCAAAACCCAATGTGGTTCCCTTCATCAACTTTTTACTGACTCATTTTTTTGTTTGATATGTCCTCTTACTATTTCACATCCTATTTTTTCTATAAAAAAAGTCTTCTCAGCGCTTCTGCTACACCTTTCAATCTCGACGATTTGTATTATATGTTATAACTTTTTACTTTACTTACAATCTTCTCTCTGCTTCTCCTTCCAGTTTCATAAAATTACCCCGATTTTCGTTTCAGTACGTCCTTTATACGACTCTTCTAGCAGTTCTTTCCAAGGACTATTTTCTCGCGATTTCCTTCCAGCAGCAGTTAGTTTATTACTACCTCGAACTAGATCACCTTCAAATTGTTCTATCTTCATTACTGATTTCCACAGAACATATGTCACCTACACCCAACTTTCTCCTCTGATTTATAGTTTGTGTTCTCTTTTTCTCTTTCTCTTTCTCTCTCTCTCTCTTTCTCTTTCACACACACACACACACACACACACACACACACACACACACACATGCACAGTATTCCATATTTCGAGAGGTACTAGTATGAATCAAAACAATAAACAAATGTCCAGTCAGCACTGGCTGTAAAATGCTTACCTTAGTGGCTGTGAGCACTTGTTCCGCAGAAGAGATGTGTTTCACTGTAGCAAACATGAAGAAGTACCCATAGCTCATAACGTATATATTTTAGAGATCATTTTTATAGCACATTTATTTCTTGTTTTGATCCATGCTACTATCTCTCAGAATATGGAATACTTATTTTTGACACCCTATATATATATATATATATATATATATGGTGGTGATCCATTAATAGTGACTGGTCCAAATATCTCACGAAATAAGCGTCAAACGAAAAAACTACAAAGAACGAAACTTGTCTAGCTTGAAGGGGGAAACCAGATGGCGCTCTGGTTGGCCGGCTAGATGGCGCTGCCATAGGTAAAACGGATATCAACTGCGTTTTTTTACACGAGAACCCCCATTTTTATGGCATATTCGTGTAGTACGTAAAGAAATATGAATGTTTTAGTTGGACCACTTTTTTCGCTTTGTGATAGATGGCGCTGCAATAGTCACAAACGTATAAGTACATGGTATCACGTAACATCCCGCCAGTGCGGACAGTATTTGCTTCGTGATACATTACCTGTGTTAAAATGGACCGTTTACCAATTGCGGGAAAGGTCGTTATCGTGTTATGTATGGCTATTGTGATCAAAATTCCCAACGGGCGTGTGCTATGTGTGCTGTTCGGTATCCTGGACGACATCATCCAAGTGTCCGGACCGTTCGCCGGATAGTTACATTATTTAAGGAAACAGCAAGTGTTCAGCCACATGTGAAACGTCAGCCACGACCTGCAACAAATGATGATGTCCAAGTAGGTGTTTTAGCTGCTGTCGCGGCTAATCCGCACATCAGTGGCAGACAAATTGCGCGAGAATCGGGAATCTCAAAAACGTCGGTGATGTGAATGCTACATCAACATCGATTGCACCCGTACCATATTTCTATGCACCAGGAATTGCATGGCGACGACTTTGAACGTCGTGTACAGTCTTGCCACTGGCAACTAGAGAAATTACGGGACGATGACAGATTTTTTGCACGCGTTCGAGAGTAGTTCACATATTCATCACCTTCAAGTCAGCATTTGATACCAGTAAAGGTTCTGCAACGTAGAAACTTTTCATTATCAGCACCAATTTGCTTCTAATCGCTCACTTGCATGTGCCAAACTGTACCGCCTTGCTTCCCAGAGAACAGCATTCTTCCATATCGTCAACTACTGCTCTTTTCCTAAACCAATACTCAGAATTTCACTCTTTTTGTTGATAACAATCGTCAAGAGTATTTCAAAATATTCGAAGCGTTTGGTGGATTGATAAGAAGAAAGGAACATATGGAGATCATTGACAAGAAGAAGTGTCTGGATGATAGGACATGTCTTAACACATCAGGAAATAATTTCCATACTGCGAGAGCGAGCTGTTGAGAGTGAAACTGTAGGGCACGGCAGAGGCCAAAATATATCCAACGAATAACTGAGGACATAGGGTGCAAGTGCGACTGTTAGATGGAGAGACTGGCACAAAAGAGGTTTTTGTAGTGGGCCGCATCATACCAATTAGAAGGCTGACGACTTTGGAATCATCAGTCTTCTGTGTGGACTGAACCAGCCGACCATGAATTTCTTTCCTATGGTAACCTCTTCACCTACAGTGGCATTTGCACCTTACGTCCTCAATTATTTGTTGGATATATTCCAATCTCCGTGTTCCTCTGCAGTTTTTACCGTCTACAATTACCTCTAATACCATGTAAATTATTTACTGGTGTCTTTGACGCATGTCCTATCATCCTGTCCCTTCATCTTGTCAGCGATTTCCATAAGGTCTTCTCTTCGCTGATTCTGAGAAGACCTCTTCATTTTTTACCTTATCAGTCCATCTAATTTTCAATATTCTTCTGTAGTATCACATCTCAAATGCTTAGATTTTCTCCTGTTCCGGTTTTCCCAGAGTCCATGTTTCACTACCACACAACGCTGTTTCTTCCTCTTAAAATTAAGGCCTATGGTTGATTCTAGTAGACTACTCTTGGCAATGAATGTCCATTTTCCCAGTGCTAGTCTGCTTTTGATGTCCTCCTTTACGGCCATCATGGGTTATTTTGCTGCCTAGGTAGCAAAATCCCTTAACTTAATCTGCTTTGTGACCACCAGTTTCCCCAATTCTCATTTCTTGTGCTTCTCATTACTTTCCTCTTTCTTCGGCTTACTCTCAGTCTATATTCTGTACTCATTACACTGCTTATTCCATTCAACAGATCTTTTAATTCTTCAGCTCCTCTGAGGATAGCGATGTCATCAGCGAACATTATCGCTGATATCCGTTCACCTCGAATTTTAATCCCCCTCTTGAACCTTTCTCTTATTTCCATCATTGCTTCGTCGATGTATAGTTGAACAGTAGGGCTGGTTCAACTGGCTCTGAGCACTATGGGACTCATCTGCTGAGGTCATTAGTCCCCTAGAACTTAGAACTAGTTAAACCTAACTAACCTAAGGACATCACAAACATCCATGCCCGAGGCAGGATTCGAACCTGCGACCGTAGCGGTCTTGCGGTTCCAGACTGCAGCGCCTTTAACCGAACAGTAGGGGTGAAAGAAGTCTTCCCTGCCTTACCCCGTTTTAGTCCGAGCATTTCTTTCTTTGTCTTCCAATCTGCTCGTTTCCTCTTGGTTGTTGTACATATAGTACGAGTACATTGCTCGACGTTCTCTTTAGCTGATGCCTATTTGTCTCAGAATTTCAAATATCCTGCAATACTTTACATTTTCGGACTCTTTTCCAGGTCGACGAATCCTATGGACGTGTCTTGATTTTCTTCAGTCTTGCTTCCATTGTCAAGCGCAATGTCAGAACTGCATCTCTGGTACCTTTATCTTTCCGGAAGCCACACTGATCGTCATGTAACAGATACTCTTTTATTCCCTTTCTTTTGTTTATTATTCTTATCTTCAAATTGGATGCACGAGCTGTTCATCTAACTGTGCGATATTTCTCGCAGTTGTCTACTCTTGCAGACATAGGAATTGAATGGGTGACATTTTTCCGAGAATCTGATGGAATGTCGTCAGGCTCATAGAATATACTCGCCAACTGGAGCATTTGTCTGGCTTCCGTTTCTCTCAATGAATTTAGAAATGCCGATGGAAAGTTATCTATTCCTTCTGCCATATTTAATCTCAGGTCTGCCAGAGATCTTTTACATTCTGATTCTAGTACGGGATCCCCTATCTCTTACATACCGACTCCAGTTTCTTTTTCTATCACGTCATAAGACAATCCCTCCTCTCGTGGAGACCCTCAATGTACTCTTTCCACCTATCTGCTCTCACCTCTGCATTTAACAGTGGAATTTCCATTTCGTTATTAACATTGCCACCCTTGCTATAAATTTCACCAAAAGTTGTTTTGACTTTTCTATAGGCTGAGTCAGTCCTTCTGACGGTCGTTTCTTTTTCGATTTCTTCACATTTTTCCTGTAGCCATTTCGCCTTGGGCTCCCTACACTTCCTATTTACTTCATTCCTGAACGATTTATATTGCCATATTCCTTTCTTTTCGTGAGCGCTTTTGTACTTCCTTCTTTCGTCGATCAAGTATTTCACTTGTTACCCCAGTATTTATCCTTCCAACATCTGTGATTGATCTTTTTAGAGGTGTCCACTACTTTTCAATTTAACTTCTTACTGCGGTATTCTTTATCGCAGTATCTACATCTTTAGCGCACTTCAAACCGTTCTCAATATTTCTAAGTACTTCAGTATCCCGCTTTCTTCCACTCTGAGTATTCCGTACGATTCTCTTTCATGTCAATCTCCTCATCATCATTAATAAATTGTGATTAGGGCCTATATCTGCTTCCGGGTATGCTTTACAATCCGGTAGCTGATTTCGGAATCTCTGCCTGACCATGATGTAATCCAGCTGGAAACTTCCCGTATCTCCAGGCCTTTATCCAAGTATACCTCCTCCTCTGATTTTGCAGCAGTGTATTTGCTATTACTAACTGTAATATATTGGAGAAATCGATTACTCTTTCTCATATCTCATTCCTACTACCAACCTCATGTTCTTCCGTAACTCTTTCTCCTATTTCTTACTCTACAATCGCATTCCAGTCTATCATAAGTATTAGATTTCATCTGATTTTTGCATACTCAGTTACTTGTTCAGTATCCTCATATACTTTTACTATCTCTTCATCTTCTGCTTGCGCTGTCGGCGTGTATACCTGAACTACTTTTGTCATCGTTGGTTTGCTGTCGAATCTAATCAGAACAATCCTATCACCGAACTGTTCACTCTTTGACCTACCTTTCTATTCATAACGAATCATACTCCAGTTATACCATTTGCTGATGGTGGTGATATTACTTTGTATGTGTCGAACAAGAAATCCTTATCTTCTTTGCATTTCACTTCACCGACCACCACTATATCAAGACTGAGCCTTGGCATTTCCCTTTTTAGATTTTTTAGCTTCCCTACCATTTTCCAAATTCTGATATGTCTTGCCCCGATTCATAGAACATTACCCCTTCCTAGGTTATTCCATATTTTTCTCATGGTTATCTAACCTTTAGCAATCTCCTCTCAGAGTTTCGAATGAGGAAGTGATCCGGAATCTTTTGTCAGTGGGAAGATCATCACATCTTTTCAATTACAGGCCACATGTCATGTGGATACACTTTATGGATCTTTAATTCAGTGGTTTCATTGCCTTCTGCGTCCTCATGCAGTTGATTATTGCTAAGTCTTCCCCTTTAGGGGCAGTTTCCCACCGTAAGAACAAGAAAATGCCCTGATCCGCTCTCCGCTCCTCTGCTCTCTTTGACGAAGCTCTTGGTAGAACAACGGTGACTTCTTATGCCGGGTAGTCTTCGGTGGCCATTGCTGATGATTTTTATTAGAAATTTAAGCAGTGGTTCGGTTCGAACCCGGGACCTAGAACACTTTAATTACCAGTCAAAGACACTACCTCTAGACCGCCGGTTCACCTGACTAATGACTTCCTCCCTTTCGTCTCTGCGTTATTAATCGTTATGGACTAGTGAACTAGGCGTAGCGTCTTTGACTAGTAATGGAAACATCCTGGATCTCGAGTTCAAACCCAGCTACTGTTTAAAATTTGAATAACGATTATCAGAAATGACAGCCTAAGACTCGCGGTACTGCGTTGTCAAAGAGTGCGAAGATCGGACAGAGCTTCATGACAACCTCTAGCTATTGGGACGGCAAACTGCTCCTAAAAGGCGGAACAATCAGCAGTGATTAACGGCGTGAGGATGCAGAAGGCAAAGTAAACCATTCCATTAAAGACATACACTTTGTATCCACAGGACGTGTCTGTTGTAACTGGGAAAGTGTCGTAGTGATATCTCCATTCATGAAGGACTCCAGATTAGCCCACTATTGCGATCTCCGGAAAGGCAATGCCAAGGGGGCGGATTGAATACTCAATGAAACTATAATATTCTATGAGCCGAAGTGTGGAAAGCCATAAGTTCGAATGTTAAAGGAATGTTAGAAACACACGAGTAGGATTCGTTATGAATAGGAATGAAGTACAGAGAATGAGGTACTGTGAACAGTTCAGTGACAGGGTTGTTCTCATCAGATTCGGCAACAAAGCAACTTCGACAATAATAGTTCAGATAGTATGTAAAGGAGAGATGAAAATCAAACGTTCGTGGGGGTTGGAGTGAGGCTGTAGCGGAAGAGTAGATGAAAGAGTTGCGGGAGAACGTGGGATTGGTACAGTTGGTGGATTGCCGTCAAAAGTTCAGTGATAGAGTTGTTCTCCTTATAATCGACAGCAAACTAACATCAACAAAATAGTTCAGGTATACATGTCGAATTTTCGTGAAGAAGGTTAAGAGATTGAGAAAGAGTGTGATCATACCGAGCGGGTAATTCAGTACTTAATAGGAGACGATACTCTGTCGATCATGGTGAATTGGAATGCGGTAGTAGGTGAAGGAATATAAGCCAGCTATGGGAGAATTTGGGCTTATTAGTAGGAAGAGAGGCGGAAAAAAGTAATTGACTTCTACAACAAATTTTAACTAGTACTGGCGGAAACTCTGTTAAAAAATCACAGAAGGATGAGGTATACTTGGAAAAGGCCCAGAGACACAGGAACATCTCAGCTGCATTATATCATGGTCAGACTGAGACTTGGGAATTGGACTGTAAGGTGCATTATTGTAAATTAAAAACTCTGATATGACATGCGTGCAAATTACCAATGTGATCTCATGGATGCAAAAGATGTAGTAAATTCAAAGAGGATATTGCTTAATCAAACAGCACAAGTTTATAAGTTCTAGGGATTGATATGCAGATCAAACAGATTAATTAAAGAGTTAAAACACTGAGTGTTTAAAGTTGTTACAATGCTTTTTATAGAAATACAAATCTCAGGGCCAATTTGACTTGGCAGTATGACGTGGCATGGTTCAGTGGTTCAAATGGCTCTGAGCACTATTGGACTTAACATGTGAGGTCATCAGTCCCCTAGAACCTAGAACTACTTAAACCTAACTAACCTAAGGACATCACACACATCCATGCCCGAGGCAGGATTCGAACCTGCGACCGTAGCAGTTCCGCGGTTCCGGACAGACAGCAGCGCCTAGAACCGCACGACCACCGCGGCCGGCGAAAGGACATCGCTCGACTAGAGTGGCCAGTATGTTCTCCAGACGTGAACCCTAACGACGTGCATGTAATAGATTGAAAAGGGCTGTTTATGGACGGCGTGACCCACCAACCGCTCTGAGGGATCTACACCGAATCGCCGTTGAGGAGTGGGACAGGTTGTACCAACAGTGCCATGATGAACTTGTGGATAGTATGCCACGATGAATTCAGGCACGCATCAATGCAAGAGGACGTGCTACTGGATATTAGAGGTACCATTGTGTACAGCAATCTAGACCACCACCTCTGAAGGTCTGGCTGTATGGTGGTACAACATGCAGTGTGTGTTTTTCATTGAGCAATAAAAAGGACGGAAATGACGTTTATATTGATCTCTATTCTAATTTTATTTATTGTTCCGTGGGACCACATTAAGGAGAAGTCTCCATGGTCATGGAACGAGTCAATACATGAAATTACAACGCGACTGTAGAAACAGATGAAATATAAGAAACATATTCAGTTGTAGATTGTAGAAACAGATAAAATGAAATATAAGAAACATATTCACGCGACACGTCGTTAGTTTAAATAAAGAAAATCAAGAATGTAACACTGGAATTTGCTTAATGTTTTAGCTCTTCCAGGAGCTCCTCGACAAAGGAGTGAGCCATGAGGAAACTCTTCAGTTTAGACTTAAAAGCTTTTGTGCTACTGCTAAGATTTTTGAGTTCTTGTGGTAGCTTATTGAAAATGGATGCAGCAGAATACTGCACTCCTTTCTGCACAAGAGTCAAGGAAGTGCATTCCACATGCAGATTTGATTTCTGCCTAGTATTAACTGAGTGAAAGCTGATAACTCTTGGGAATAAGCTAATATTGCTAACAACAAACGACATTAAAGAAAATATATACTGTGAGGGCAATGTCAAAATTCCCAGACTATTGAATAGGGGTCGACAAGAGGTTTTCGAACTTACACCACACATAGCTCGAACAGCCCGTTTTTGAGCCAAAAATACCCTTTTTGAATCAGAAGAATTACCCCAAAAAATAATACCATATGACATAAGCGTATTAAAATATGCGAAGTAGACTACTTTTCGTGTTGAAATGTCACTTATTTCAGATACTGTTCTAATGGTAAATAAAGCGGCATTTAGTTTCTGAACAAGATCCTGAACATGGGCTTTCCACAACAGCTTACTATCTATCCGTAGGCCTAGGAACTTGAACTGTTCCGTCTCGCTTATTACATGCCCATTCTGTCTGATTAAAATATCAGTTCTTGTTGACTTGTGAGTTAGAAACTGTAAAAACTGAGTCTTACTGTGATTTAGCATCAAATTATTTTCCACAAGCCACGAACTTATTTCATGAACTACATTATTTGATAATGTTTCAATATTACACACAAGATCCTTCACTACCAAGCTGGTGTCATCAGCAAACAGAAATATTTTTGAATCACCTGTAATACTAGAAGGCATATCATTTATATAAATAAGAAACAGCAGTGGCCCCAGCACCGATCCTTGGGGAACGCCCCACTTAACAGTGCCCCATTGGGACTGAACATCATTGCCACTCTCAATACAGCTTTCGGATCTCTCGGACCCATTTTGATGCAAAACTTTTTTGATGTGTGTACTTAGGCTACAGCTTGCGATAAGCGGGAAATCCGAGTTCGAGTCCCAGTCCGACACAAATTTTCATTTTCATTCCATTAAACAGCTGATGGTTGTCCATAGTCGCAACCGCGAATGCATTTCATAATCTTATTTGCGTCTGCACAGGTGATTTACGTTCATCATCTATGCGAGTGGTGGTCCCCGCCATTTTTGTGTTTCTCCGCGTTTCTACGTTAGCAACCTCTCCATCACACGCTTTTCTGACCTCGGCCAGAGAGCCAGTAACGTCCGTGCGTATATTTACAATCTCGGACCCCAATCCGCATCTAATTTCTGACCATCAATCTTTTGACTGCGAAGTTTTAGCTCGGCTTCTAGTCTCGAAAATTGTTTCGTTCTTCTCCATAGCGGTGTTTAACTGAGCTGTGATGGTTGCTCACGTTGTGAGAATGCGATCCAGTGGATTATGACTTTTCATACTCCCCACGGAGGTGCCTTGTCTTTCATCACACACTTCCGAACGTTATTCACTTGACTGGTCCGTTTCCAATGGGCTCTGACTTCCCGTGCGCCCCTCAGACATGTCCTGTGTTTCCTCACTCAAACCCGAACTTTCCTCAACTGACCTGCCGGTTTCCATATCTGTCAATCTCCTCGAACTCAGTTTCATGGGAAACGTGACCACAAACCAAATGTACTATGCAGAACGAGCTGCCACAAATAGAACAATTCTATGACAAGTCTGCTAGCTGCAAATGGAGCAATGGTAACAAGAAAAAGAATATTGGCAGTAACGAACTACACATTCTAAATTTGCTTCAGAAAATACAGAGGACTCTGCGAGAGCAAACACACCATCCGTGCGCCTGACACCACTCATAATGAGGTTAGCATATTCCGTACAGTTATGGGACGTTTATTCTGCCTGACCCGTGTCTGAAACTTTAAAAGTTCTCGTACTAATAGTAAGGTGAAAATTAAATCAAATCGTAACTCAGTGTTGTGCACCAAAATGTAAATTAAAATCTCTTATATGATATGTAGGCAAATTACCAATGAGATCACGCCACGCTGGGAGCGAAAAGTGCAATAAGTTCAAACATCATACTGTAAAATCAAAAAGTAAAAGGTTATGGGTTCTATGGGTTTGATATTCAGATTAAACAGATTAATTAAAAGTATGTTTTGGGGGGTGTCAGGATACTTTTGATCACATAGTGTATTTCTACAGCGTACCTGCGAATTACAGCCTGCAAATCCGTTGGTGTGACCCGTGTTGCAAGGATACTGGCTGTGGCATCATAGATCCCTTCTCACTCGAGAACAGACACTTTTTCTTTGTACATTGCAGTACCTGTGTTATTTCGAATTACGATACGATGTTCCTCTGGACATATATGCATGTTCAAAGGAACAGGCACTGCGGCGAAACGTACGAAATGTATGTTTATGGATGTTTACATTTATTACAACACCTTTTATACAAATACAAATCTCTGGGCTGATGTGAGTGGGCGTGGTCACGACTCAGATATTAAGATATAGAAGAGGAAGGGCGGGGAATGAATCATTTCATTATTCTTCACATTGAAAAAAAAAAGGGTCTCTGAGCACTATCGGACTTAACATCTGAGGTCATCAGTCCCAT
Source organism: Schistocerca piceifrons (assembly GCF_021461385.2). Lineage (NCBI taxonomy): Eukaryota > Metazoa > Arthropoda > Insecta > Orthoptera > Acrididae > Schistocerca > Schistocerca piceifrons. Next base: position 870,413,599 of record NC_060139.1, read on the forward strand.
AGAACTTAGAACTACTTAAACCTAACTAACCTAAGGACATCACACACATCCATGCCCGAGGCAGGATTCGAACCTGTGACCCGAGCGGTAGTGCGGTTCCAGACTGAAGCGCCTAGAACCGCTCGGCCACACCGGCCGGCTCTTCATAGTCATTTTGGTGGTGGTGTGGGTGGCAGACACTAGGTTGGTACTGCGCTCATCTTGTAGCTGGATGGCGGCGGGTTGGTAGTTGGCATCTGCGTTTCCATTTTAACTTGCTGTGGTGGTTCTGATGCAGTGTTGGGTGAAAGATGTCAGGCAAGAAAATTGTAATGTCCAGTCGAGTGCTTAATTTTCAGGCACTGGACCGTCAGGAAACGTCCATTTACCGTATAACGTAAAAATAATAAGTCACCAAGTGGCGATGAACGTTCAGATAGAAGTAAGCATCAGAATCAAACTCTGCAGACTAATGGACAATGTGCTGACGAGCCTCCATGTCTTTTTGCTCTAACGGTCTCTCTCGACCCTCCTCAGCTCACAGACTCTCAGCGTTGTCATTGGCGGGTTCGAATTTCCAGTGCCAACCAAAGACTCCTTGCCGCTTTGTGTCCACGCCTCCCAATGCAGGGTGGATATTTCTGATCCTGTGTGAACTGGTGTGCTACTCGGAAACTGGTTTTTTTTTTCATATTTTCTCTGTCGAGGCCGTTCTCAGTGATGGTCCCATTCAACCCATCCCATTGTTATAGACGGAGAGATGGTCTGGGTTTTCGGCGGGTCGGGGTTTAATTTCTCGTGTCTATTCGTCGTTGTCACTGTGCATGCTGCAAATTAAAATTCACCTACCTCAGAACGGCGTCTGCTCAATGTCCATTCACTCGGCAACGTAGATACTCACAAGATGATGTAAAAGCAACGTTGATAAAAAACACCACCTCTTAACTACAGCCATTCAGGTCGCGCAACCCTAGTTATGAACGAAAGTTCTGTAGAAATACTGTCATCAAATTTTATCGGGCAGTAAGAAAATGGCTTGGGTTGTGATAAATAATGTCCGAAATTTCCACACAATAATTTTTATTTTGTCCTTGATAACCAAATAAATTCAATCCACGTTTAAACTACTGGCTGTTTCCTTCCAGATCACGATTCATACACACATTTCACAAGCACAGAAGCCAGAAATCTGTCAAACCCGATCCAAATCAAAAAACTTTTTCACAGTCATTAATATCACCACTAACATTTGTTATTACATTCGGTCCTTTTTGTGGATTTCTAAAAAAGAAACTGCTCGCCAGAAATGCTCAGTAGTTGAATACTGAAACATATCACGCGGATTCTATGAAGTCCAATATTTCACGCGCGAATATCTGTCCAACAGATTTAGTCAAAACCTCTGAAATTTCACCAAGCAGTTCTTAACAACAACTGCTATCGACTTAGTTCACCAATAAGTCAGGCACTAAGTAATTCTTCATCTTACACATTATTTTTGCTGGCACTAGCAACACGACCGTCCGCATTCAAAGCTAGCGAGCGACTCCCTTCTTCCAGCCTCACTCCCAGTATAACAATCAGGTAACGAGCGGGAACCGTCTCAGTTCTGATTGGCTGATCATACTGACTGGCAATCAGAATACTGACTCGTGATCATACTCGCACCAAAACTGGCCTGCACCAATCCTTATACACAGATGCACCTGCGTCAATCTGACATATAAATATTAACGTAATGTTTAATAAACGAAAACGAAAAGACCATAATTCTGGAAATATTCTTTAGATACAGATTTTACTCCAGGTGACTTTCTGGCTGCTCTGTTACAATAGCAATCACACCTAGGCATACCTCATCAGCAAAATGGGTAAATCCCCTAGGATCATTTTCCCACGACAGAATTGCGTAACTCTTCCCGTTACTTAGGACGGTATATAATCCTGTATTGAAATTTGACGAATGGCCCACATACACACTCTCATTTACTCACAGGCTCACATAACACATAATAAAATAAATACTGATTTTATTAGTTCTTTCTGAAGTTATTCTAGATTTCATACTACGAAAATTGTAAGGTATTTGAAATTTTTTAAATTAAATTTCAGTTAAATAATCCTATCCCCTGATACTTCAGGTGAGTATTTCAGTTGAGAACCAAAACCAAGTCATAAATGTTTCCAGGTGAATTTCCTTTCTTAAGTGTAGTTTTTCTAACTTGAAACTAAATTTTTCTATCTCCGAAAATATTCCCGCTAGAACGCTGAAATTTTCGCACCACCTTTCTATTAATAACAAAGTACAGTATACAAATTTTGAAAGCGATTGCGCAAAAACTACTATCCTTTATTTAGATTCTTACAGGTGGTGATTGTACGCGTTCAGTAAGAGACATTGAATAACTTTCCCATGGCAGGCAGTGACAGATGCACGTGTGTCTCCCGGGTAGGCCGCTAGATGTCAATCCCCGAAGTTACATACAGCAAGCTATCTTAAAACAAGCATTCGCTCGAAACAACTTGCGACGCTACAGGTTGCAAAGTTATTTATTTCAGTAACGCTTTTCACCCTTTTGGAGGCTATTCGATTGCGTAAAAGTAACTGAGTATAAAACCCATCTGTCACAGAGTCATACAGAACGAGAGGTGGACGTTAATCACATCAACCAACCTCCACCATAGCAGAGGCAATGCTTACAAAATTATAAACGCGGTATCAACTGTGCATGATATAACAAGTCCGCTTAGCTTCCACATAGATATGAAAGCCATTCTAGGAAATATATATTAGCTGTACACAACCTAAGGTACCCTAACTTATCGAGACACGCGAATAGTTTTCTCGGGTCGATTGTACCTAACATGGACAACTTGTTCACGTTGGAAGAAATCAATTACGAAGTCCTAATGTTAAATGTCGTGGCTAGTACCCCTATCAGTTCCAAATTATTGCATCTGCGGCTGCAACCGTCAGTTTTCGTTTCATGGTAATCTCAAAAATAAAAAAGCGATTATTAAAAAATTGTTGCATTACATAAAGAATACTTTTCATTTTCGTTGTGATGAATGATATTGCTTATAATGTAACTACTGTGCATGAATAAACTGACCACAACGTAACACATTTTACAGCTGACAACGACTTCCTGATCAGGCAGAAAAAACTTCTGCAGCTTTTATGGCACGTTGGACAACCTGCACTGCTCCCTGAAATGAACGAGATATCCAGTTCCTTTGAACCTGAAGAATACGTTGCACACTTCACGGTACGTGAACCAGCGAAATCAGTGTTTAGCTGTGGCAGGTTCTGTGTTACTAAGAATATCGCATGTCGCAGGACCGCCGGCCAGGGTGGCCGAGCGGTTCTAGGCGCTACAGTCTGGAACCGTGCGACCGCTACGGTCGCAGGTTCGAATCCTGCCTCGGGCATGGATGTGTGTGACGTCCTTAGGTTAGTTAGGTTTAAGTAGTTCTAAGTTCTAGGGGACTGATGACCTCAGCAGTTAAGTCCCATAGTGCTCAGAAGCAATTTTTTTTTTTTTTCAGGACGCAGAAACTGTCAACAAATTCGTTAAGTACTATACACACGGCTACGTAAAGAAGCGCGGCGAAGAACTGCCGGTGCACTACAAGTACGACGAGCTCCAGGTCAAGGCACTCGTCAACTTCATACACTGCGCCAAGGACTTCGATGCCTTCTATAAGGTGAGTACCGGTGTTCATTTCGAATACGACTCAACAACAGAACTTTCTGATTCCTTCTGTCCATCCACAGGCAGCTGCGTGGGCCAGGGAACACGTGAACGAGGATCTGTTCTTGTACGCAATCAACGTTGTCAAGCTACACCGCGATGATCTTTTCCAACTCGCAATGCCGCCCTATTACGAGCTCTACCCCCAGCTCTTCGTTAGTGACGACGTCATCAGTGAGGCTTGGAAAGCTACCCTACGAGGTAAGAGCGACAATCTTCACCATACTTTGTTTAGAGTGCAAGCTAATTCCGCGTTTTATCAATCATGTGCTATAGTGAAACTTCCTAGCAAATTCAAATTGTGTGCCGGACCGAGACTCGAACTCAGGACGTTTGCCTTTCGCAGGAGAGTGCTCTACCAACTGAGCTGTCTAAGCACGACTCTCGAATAGTCCTCACAGCTTTACTTCCACCAGTACCTCGTCTCATACCTTCCAAACTTTACAGAAATTCTCCTGTGAAACTTGATGGACTACCAATCATAGAAGAGAGGATATTGGGGAGACATGGATTAGTCACAGTCTGGGGGACGTTTCAAAAATGAAATTTTCACGCTTGCAGCGAAGTGTGTTCTAGTACAAAACTTCATGGCAGATTAAAACTCTGTGCGAGACGGAGACTCGAACTCGGAACCTTTAACTTTCGCGACCTTGTACTTAAGCCACTGAGCTACCCAAACACGACTGAGAAGCCCTCCTCGCAAACATACTTCTGCTGATACCTCGTCCTCTACCTTCCAAAGTTCACAGAAATCTCCTACGAAACTTGCTGGATTAGCGCTTCTGGAAGAAACGCTACTGTGGAGACATGCTTGAGCCACAACCTAGAGGATGTTTCCAGAATGAAATTTTCACCGTGCATACGAAACTTCCTGGCAGATTAAACCTGTGTGCCAGACAGAGACTCGAACTCGGGACCTCTGCCTTTCGAGGGCAAGTGCTTTACCGACTGAGCTACACGGCTCACGATCCGCCCTCACAGCTTCTGAAGGCAGGAGACGAGGTAATGGTGGAAGAAAAGCTGTGAGAAGTAGTCGTGAGTTGTGGGTGGGCAACTCAGATGGTGAAACGCTTGTCTACGAAAGGCAAAGGTCCCGACTTCGAGTCTCGGTGTGGCACACAATTTTAGTCTTCCAGGAAGTTGCATACCAACGTAAACTCCCCGGAACAATGAAAATTTCTTTCATGTGCTGTAGTGTTATCAGGAAATCTAGAGTAGATATCAGATTTAGATGAAGAGCTGTGTTTGGCGGTCAGTGGCTTGATGGGCAATTTCAAGACACTCACCGTCATACACACTTGGTGCAGGGACATTCTTCCACCATCATCTTTCCTATCTTCTGACTTTATTCGTCCTAAAAATATGGTTATGGTTCATAATTCGGTTTTCCGAAATTTTGTTGATTTCATTATCTTTTAGCTATCCATCTTGAATGCAAGAATCTTGATTATTTTAGAATATTTTTTTCGAATTTATAGTACTCGTATGTCTTAAAGTTATAATGTGTCATAACCTCTTCCCTGTCTCCATAAATTCCTATCTTCTAAGAATAAATCGCTATTTTTAAGATAAATATTTAAATCTGCAATATTATTAATCCCAAATAAGAAATAACGAATTCCACGCATGCGAAATTTCGTATTGTGAAAGTACGACCCATAACAAGGTGGCAAGGTCATTTGTAAATGGCAGAAAATAAATAAATAATAAGTAAATAATAATAATCTACTGGTCCCACGTTTGGCAGTCTCTAAAATACTTTGAAATGTAAATTTTTTTACAGTGATGTGACAATAGAGCATGCGGTAGAGAGTAATTTTGTACTGTGATTCGTACCTCGCTTTCCCCGCACGGTTGTGAAATGTGTCTGCGTCCTTCATATGTACCCTATCGCAGTCTCTCCGCATATGTATGATAGAAGTAGAGTCGTTCTATAATGGCCTCTGAAACATGCTGAGCAGCGTTTAACGAGACGAAAGCCGTCGTTCTTTACAAGACCATCACATAAAGTACCTGAATAAATCAGACTCATACAATGCTCGTTAAAGTACCTATATGACAGCAAACGAAACGTAGTTGATTTACGACCATGATACGCGAATTACAAATAATTATTACATTATAATAATCACATTTTCGCTATAGTATATTAATATTGCAACGTACGGATACACGTACGTGTTACAGAAGCTGAAGATTCAGTTGTTTTACTCAAAAATGAGTTAATTAAGCTACACATGTTCATGAGTTAATATGATCGCTTCTTTCTTTCTTAACCGATAACAGTGTAGAGTTACAGAACACAGCATGTCATTCTCAATGGAGAGAAGTCTTCCGAAGTAAGAGTGATTTCAGGTGTGCCGCAGGGGAGTGTCGCAGGACCGTTGCTATTCACAATATACATAAATGAACATCGGAAGTTCACTGAGGCTTTTTGCGGCTGATGCTGTGGTACATCGAGAGGTTGTAACAATGGAAAATTGTACTGAAATGCAGGAGGATCTGCAACGAATTGACGCATGGAGCAGAAAATGGCAATTGAATCTCAATGTAGACAAGTGTAATGTGCTGCGAACACTTACAAGGAAACATCCTTTATCATTTAGCTACAATATAGCAGGTCAGCTACTGGAAGCAGTTAATTCTGGGAGTAGGCATTAGGAGTGATTTAAAATGGAATGATCATATAAAGTTGATCGTCGGTAAAGCAGATGCCAGACCGAGATTCATTGGAAGAATCCTAAGAAAATGCAATCCGAAAACAAAGGAAGTAGGTTACAGTACACTTGTTCGCCCACTGCTTGAATATTGCTCAGCAGTGAGGGATCCGTACCAAATAGGGTTGACAGAAGAGAAAGAGAAGATCCAACGGAGAGCAGCGCGCTTCGTTACAGGATCATTTAGTAATTGCGAAAGCATTACGGAGATGATAGATAAACTCCAGTGGAAGACTCTGCAAGAGAGACGCTCAGTAGCTCGGTACGGGCTTTTGTTGAAGTTTCGAGAACATACCTTCAACGAGGAGTCAAGCAGTATATTGTTCCCTCCTACGTATATCTCGCGAAGAGACCATGAGGATAAAATCAGAGAGATAAGAACCCAAACAGAGGCATACCGACAATCTTTCTTTCCACGAACAATACGAGACTGGAATAGAAGGGAGAACCGATAGAGGAACTCAAAGTACCCTCCGCCACACATCGTCAGGTGGCTTGCGGAGTATGGATGTAGACGTAGATGTAGATTAAATCCCATTTTTTTCTGCTTGAGGAGACAGAAGAATACTGAATGATTGAGGAATAAAAACTCCATCAGATATGAATGACGTAAATTTTGGTAGAATCAGTTGCATTCTGCAATATACGGGAGTGGACAAAAAATATGGAGACACCAAAAACCCAACACATTACCTTGGGTAATACGGAGTAATAAGACAGTTAGCGTCCAAAGCAGTTTCTAGTCAGCTCGGAGTGAATAAATAGAAATACTGTACGGTTTTCAAGGGAATATTATACCACTATCACTGCAAGATAGCGGCAAGTTCAGGTAACGATGGTGGAGGTGGGGATCGATCGCATTCCACGAGCTTTCAATAAAGTTAAGATCGGTTAGCTGTGTGCTCACAAAGCCAGTCCTGAAAGATGGGAGCTGTGTGAACAGGGGCTCTGCCGTCTTGGAACCGTTAGAAAACAAACATTATACCATGGGATCGACTCGATCAGCCTAAATGTTCATATAATCGCTGACAGTAATGCGACCTGCCAGAGAAACCATGGGGCTTGAAGAATATCGTCGGCCTGCTTAGTTGAGTGGTAACCTGCTCCCCTCCCATGCTGGCGGGCCCGGGCTCGATTCACTGCCGGGTTGGAGATTTTCTCCGCTCGTGGACTGGGTGATGATCGTCCTCATCATCATTTCATCCTCATCACCGGCGCGTAAGTCGCCCGATGTGGAGTCGACTGCGGTAAGACTTGCAGTCGCCGGCCGAACTTCCCCGGCTGGGGTCTCCCGGCCAACAATGCCATACGCTCATTTCATTTTTTTTTTTTTCATAGAATATCACGATACGCAAAACTCTACCATCTGGTGAGCAAGATGTACGAGACAGGCGAAATACCCTCAGACTTCAAGAAGAATACAATAATTCCAATCCCAAAGAAAGCAGGTGTTGACAGTTGTGAAAATTACCGAACTATAAGTTTAATAAGTCACAGCTGCAAAATACTAACGCGAATTATTTACAGACGAATGGAAAAACTGGTAGAAGCCGACCTCGGGGAAGATCAGTTTGGATTCCGTAGAAATGTTGGAACACGTGAGGCAATACTAACCTTACGACTTATCTTAGAAGAAAGATTAAGGAAAGGCAAACCTACGTTTCTAGCATTTGTAGACTTAGAGAAGGCTTTTGACAATGTTGACTGGAATACTCTCTTTCAAATTCTAAAGGTGGCAGGGGTAAAATACAGGGAGCGAAAGGCTATTTACTATTTGTACAGAAACCAGACTGCAGTTATAAGAGTTGAGGGGCATGAAAGGGAAGCAGTGGTTGGGAAGGAAGTGAGACAGGGTTGTAGTCTTTCCCCGATGTTATTCAATCTGTATATTGAACAAGCAATAAAGGAAACAAAAGAAAAATTTGGAGTAGGTATTAACATCCAGGGAGAAGAAATAAAAACTTTGAGGTTCGCCGATGACATTGTAATTCTGTCAGAGACAGCAAAGGACTTGGAAGAGCACTTGAATGGAATGGACAGTGTCTTGAAAGGAGGATATAAGATGAACATCGACAAAAGCAAAACGAGGATCATGGAATGCAGTCGAATTAAATCGGACGATGCTGAGGGAATTAGATTAGGAAATGAGACACTTAAAGTAGCAAAGGAGTCTTGCTATTTGGGGAGGAAAATAACTACTGATGGTCGAAGTAGAGAGGATATAAAATGTAGACTGGCAATGGCAAGGAAAGCGTTTCTGAAGAAGAGAAATTTGTTAACATCGAGTATAGATTTAAGTGTCAGGAAGTCGTTTCTGAAAGTATTTGTATGAAGTGTAGCCATGTATGGAAGTGAAACATGGACAATAAATAGTTTGGACAAGAAGAGAATAGAAGCTTTCGAAATGTGGTGCTACAGAAGAATGTTGAAGATTAGATGGGTAGATCACGTAACTAATGAGGAGGTATTGAATAGGATTGGGGAGAAGAGAAGTTTGTGGCACAACATCACTAGAAGAAGGGATCGGTTGGTAGGACATGTTCTGAGGCATCAAGGGATCACAAATTTAGCATTGGAGGGCAGCGTGGAGGGTTAAAATCGTAGAGGGAGACCAAGAGATGAATACACTAAGCAGATTCAGAAGGATTTAGGTTGCAGTAGGTACTGGGAGATGAAGGAGCTTGCACAGGATAGATTAGCATGGAGAGCTGCATCAGACCAGTCTCAGGACTGAAGACCACAGCAACAACAACATCACGATATGGCTTGCCAAATCATCGCCGAACCCCTGTCATGTTTCTGTCTAGGGACGTAAACTCGACAAGAAGTTGGAAACGGTATGAAACAAGACTCACCCGACCAAAAAACTTTCTTGCATTGCTCCCTACTCAAGGTTTTATGGCTTCAGCACCACGTTTTCCTGTTATGGGCATTGGCACCGCTAACGAGTAGTAGTGGAATTCCAGCTCACCCTGCAGTTCCCTGAGTATGGAGGTTTCGCCAGTGGTGACTTTCAGTTCTGCAGTGACTTTTGCAGCCGTCGTCCTCTTATTTTTCGTCACAGTCCTCTTCAGAGACCGTCCGTAACGGTCACTCAACTCACACTTTCGCCCGAGTTGTGATTTAGCGGGTGATATTTTTCTTCTTTTTTTGCAACATCAGATATTCCGGCTACCTAGGTTATGGCAGCATCCACCACACGGGCACCAAAAATTTGCCCACGTTTGACTTCACTTAGTTCCGACGTAGTACACTCACAGCTACACAGAACACTGTTCTCGCCTGACTGATACTTGCAATATTGAGAACATTGAACAGGTTACGTTCGTGGTCAAATAGAACAGCGCAATCTGCAGGCTTCGCTAGCACTGCCTTTATGATAAAGCATGCATTTCTCGCGGTGCTTCCATGTGTTTGTCCAACCCCTGTAAGTTTCTTTTTCTTCAACTGTACTCGCCCATAACTGATGCCATATACCAGTGGTTCCCAACAGGTGGTCCGTGTACCCCCAGGGGTCCGCGAGCTATGCCAGAGGGGTCCGCAAGATGCTATTAGAATAAAAAATATATTAAATATATTTGGTATGATAACAGATTTTTTGATCTGACTGCTCAATATTTTTTCAATAATGAATATGTCAATGTTTTTTCTAAGTACCAAAAATAGAAAACGTATAAAAAGACTCTTAATTTGGCTTTTTTTAGGTACTTGATACTGTGATATGACAAGGTACCAATCATGCTCGGTGAGGGGATCCTCGAGAAAATTTTGTTAGGAACCCCTGCCATATACTTTCCACATGTATTTGAGATAAGTCATATTAGAGTCACAGCTACAATTACATAATACGTATTCTTTCATTCTCCGTGCACCACCAGCTTCGAGAATAACAATGCTATCTTCGCCTGCTACGTGTTTGGCATTCGTATTTACATACTAATTCCAGTATGTATTAGCTAATATATGAATTAAACCATCTGACCCGCCAGAGTAGCTGAAAGCGCTAACGCGCTGCTTCCTAGACTCGGGTAGGCCCCGGATCGAATCCGCCTCGCGGGTTAATGGCGAGGGCTGGTCTCCCGACCAGCCTGGATGTGGTTTTTAGGCGGTTTTCCTCATCCTGCTAGGTGAATACCAAGCTGGTCCCCACGTTCCGCCTCAGTTACATGGCTCGCAGACATCTGAACACCTTCGCACACTTCCATGGAGCCGGCCGGTGCGGCCGAGAGGTTCTAGGCGCTACAGTCTGGAACTGCGCGACCGATACGGTCGCAGGTTGGAATCCTGCCTCGGGTATGGATGTGTGTGATGTCTGTAGGTTAGTTAGGTTTAAGTAGTTCTAAGTTCTAGGGGAGTGATGACCTCAGATGTTAAGTCCCATAGTGCTCAGAGCCATTTGAACCATTTTGAACTTTCATGGATTATACTAGTCGCAAACAGTTGGGGTACACTAATTCCGTTCCAGAGGGTACGGGTTGGCGGCAGGAAGGGCATCTGGCCACCCCTTAGCACTAAAATGCCACATACGATTAACCATGGCCAATCCTGTGCAACCACGGGATAAGGCACAAGTGATAGATAAATATGAATTAAACCATCTTGTCAACAAAACTACCTGCTAATGTAAAATAGAAAATAATTTGAGGAACCGTTTCAGGACTCTAACTTTGCCTTCAAAATGTCCTACAGGTACAAAGAGTCTTGCCCCAAGAACAATCAGATTCCTAAATCTATATCTTCGTTACTTTTCAAAGAAGTCTGTGGTTATATTAATTAATGATTAATGCCCTCAAACCCACAACAGGGAAGACTTTCAACAAGGGGGAGCCGTACGTGATCCATGCCAACTACAGCGGCCCCCCTTACGCCGAAGAAGCTGACGAGCTGCTGTCCTACTACACTGAGGACGTGGGCCTGCTCGCTTTCCGAGACTTCCTGCGCTTCCGCTTTCCCTTCTGGGCCAAGATGGAGGACTACGGCCAGGCCAACGAGACCCACAGGGGAGACCGCTTCTACTACGACATCAAGGCCACCCTCAGCCGCTACAGCCTGGAGAGGCTCTCGAACAACCTCCCTGACATTGGACCTCTCGATTACGAGAAACCAGTTCCAGGAGTCAAACCGGAGGGCTCACTGGTACAGTCTGTCATGACACTGGAGAAAAGGCTTTGGGAAGCAATCGATTCTGGATACGTACTTGATGTAAGTGAACCTCTCTCTTGTGTCGTCGGAATCTTTTGCAGTGGTATAATTCAATGCAATCTTCTCCGTTTACAAGCTACGATACTTTTAATAAATATTGAGTATTCATAGGACAATGACATGGACTGAGACCAGCGTTTCGGCTCACCTCCCAAGTACGAGCTACGTCCTGTTAAAGAAAACACATGTCTTAGATTCATGGCGTGTTTCACGTCCCTTGTAAAAATGGTAACATTTACGTAGGACAAACTATTCACACAGTTTCTGAGGATTCCGCAGACCGCTCACAACATATTAAACAAAGGAAACTTGAGAAGTCGAACGTGGCTGAATATTGCCTAGAAAATGGACATAAAATACACTTTGGCTCAGACATAATCATTTCGAATTTGTGTTATAAAAGGAGTGGTCGAAATTAAAATAAACAGCAGCATTATTCCAGAATGAGATTTTCACTCTGCAGCGGAGATTGCGTTGATACGAAACTTCCTGGTAGATTAAAACCGAGACTCGAACACGGGGCCTTTGCCTTTCGCGGGCAAATGCTCTCGGTCCGACACACAGTTTTAATCTCCCAGGAAGCTTCAGCAGCAATATTAACAGAGACCAGGGGTACACGGTCAATAAGACACAGGGTCGAGCGAAAGCAGAAACGAAGGTTTGACGCTTGTAGGGTGGCGAGAGCGGCCGTTTCAAACGTGGCACCGGCCGCTTGCACCACCTCACGCCCCTTGGTTCCGCAGTGGAACGGAGCTGTTATGAGCTGCCCAGTTTGTCTTTTGTGAATGCTTTACTTCGACCCTCTGTGGAAGATTTTTGCATCTTGTAATTCGTTTGACACGACATTAATAATATCAGCCTGCTTGCATCTGTATAGGCAGAAGACAGTGCCAGCTCTGGCAGTCAGCGATTTTAATTCCTCATGACGGTAGTGGAGACAGCTATCGAAACCTGGTGTTTTTATTCGAAGTGACGCGGCTTGGAAACAGAGAAGATTTAATTGAAACTGACTTTATTTTACAAAAATCTTGAATGTCGGTTTCTAAGCTGATATTGACTTTTTCATATCTCTCGTTTACAGACCGAACTCAGGAATCACTCTCTTCGTGACCCATCGAGCATTGAGATCTTTGGACGAATCGTTGAAGGTAATGCAGACTCTCTCAACAAGGACTACTACGGTTCATTCTACCATACTTTGTTGGAGTACGTGACACACGACGGTGAATGCTGCTTTTATCACCCGGTACGACCCGTCAATGATGATTTTTTTGCATCTTGTAATTCGTTTGACACGACATTAATAATCAGCCTGCTTGTTTAACAGGCGGAACCGTCCATCGTGGGCACAACAACATCTGCCTTCAAGTCTCCTCTGTACTACAAAATTGCTAAGCGAGTTGCTCTGGTACTGGACGAGTTCAAGAATCGCCTTGGACCATACCCACAGGAAGAGGTAGGTAAATCGGATTTTTTATGCATACATTTCATCCAGTTAAATACACTACTGGCCATTAAAATTGCTACACCAAGAAGAAATGCAGATGATAAACGGGTATTCATTGGACAAATTTATTATACTACAACTGACATGTGATTACATTTTCACGCAATTTGGGTGCATAGACCCTGAGAAATCAGTACCCAGAACAACCACCTCTGGCCGTAATAACGGCCTTGATACGCCTGAGCATTGAGTCAAGCAGAGCTTGGATGGCGTGTACAGGTACAGCTGCCCATGCAGCTTCAACACGATACCACAGTTCATCAAGAATAGTGACTGGCGTATTGCGACGAGGCAGTTGCTCGGCCACCATTGACCAGACGTTTTCAATTAGTGACAGATCTGGAGAATGTGCTGGCCAGGGCAACAGCCGAACATTTTCTGTATCCAGAAAGGGCCATACTAGACCTGCAACATACGGTCGTGCATTATCCTGCTGAAACGTAGGGTCGCAGTGATCGAATGAGGGTAGACCCACGGGTTGTAACACATCTGAAATCTATCGTCCACTGTTCAAAGTGCCGTCAATGCGAACGAGAGGTGACCGAGACGTGTAAGCAATGGCACCCCATACCATCACGCCGCGTGATACGCCAGTATGGCGATGACGAATACACGCTTCCGATGTGCGTTCACCGCTATGTCGCCAAACACGGATGCAACCATCATGATGCTGTAAACAGAACCTGGATACATCCGAAAAAATGACGTTTTGCCATTCGTGCACCCTGGTTCGTCGTTGAGTACACCATCGCAGGCGCTGCTGTCTGTGATGCAGCGTCAAGGGTAACCGCAGCCATGGTCTCCGAGCTGATAGTCCATGCTGCTGCAAACGTCGTCGAACTGTTCGTGCAGATGGTTGTTGTCTTGCAAACGTCCCCATCTGTTGACTCAGGGACCAAGACGTGGCTGCACGATCCGTCACAGCCATGTGAATAAGATGCCTGTCATCTCGACTGCTAGTGATACGAGGCCGTTGGGATCCAGCACGGCGTTCCGTATTACCCTCCTGAACCCTCCGATTCCATATTCTGCTGACAGGCATTGGATCTCTACCAACGCGAGCAGCAATGTCGCGATACGATAAACCGCAATCGCGATAGGCTACAATCCGACCTTTATCAAAGTCGGAAACGTGATGGTACGCATTTCTCCTCCTTACACGTGGCATCACAACAACGTTTCACCAGGCAACGCCGGTCAACTGCTGTTTGTGTACGAGAAATCGGTTGGAAACTTTCCTCATGTCAGCACGTTGTGGGTGTTGCCACCGCCGCCAACCTTGTGTAAATGCTCTGAAAGCCAATAATTTGCGTATCACAGCATCTTCTTCCTGTCGGTTAAATTTCGCGTCTGTAGTACGTCATCTTCGTGGTGTAGCAATTTTAATGGCCAGTAGTGTACATTCACTCTTGGCTAAATAGACAAAATTCCTAACTTGTTCCAGTAATTTACAGCAAGTACATGTGTCACTGCCGAGATAAATATTTTTCGCCATTACATTGTAAATGACATTGTTAGCTAGTTGCATTATGTTAGTTACGGGCCTGTCATGGTTCACACCTCTACGTCCCCTGCAGAATGATAAGCTACCAGTACTGCCAGAAATTCCAATGAATTCAAGATTATGCATTTTCTGTTATAACAGGGGAGCCACAGTATTTTCTAGGCATTGCTTCAACAAAATGTAACGTGAGGTGAACAACGTATCCGGACCTCTGCATTCATGTTACTGTTTACGCATCACTTACATTAAATTTCGTATACGGCTTGTGACGTCAGTTTCTATCGATGCTCAAAGGCACCCAACGGACATAGTAACGCAGTACGTAAGCACTGAAATTGCCCCATGTTATTTATTTTTTCACACCAGCTGTTGCTGCCTGGCGTAACGGTGGAGAGCCTGACCGTTGACAAGCTGGTCACGTACTTCGAGGACTACGACTTCGAGCTGAACAACGCCGTTCCGGTGGCGAGCCAAGAGGAGGCCGCCAAACTAAACGTGGTGGCCCGCCAGCAGCGTCTGACGCACATGCCCTTCAATTACCACGTCAAGATCACCAGCGACAGGGAGATGGACGTCTTCGTCCGCTTCTTCATTGGCCCTGTCTACGATGTCTATGGCAAGAAGCTGTCTATGGATGAGAGGCGACACAAAATGGTCTACATCGACTCATTCGGCATGAAATGTAAGTTGTTTACATCAACCTGCTTCTTAAGGAAAATTTAGTGTAGTTACTCTTTCAAATTCTGAAGGTGACAGAGGTAAAATGCAGGCAGCGAAAGGCTATTTACAATTTGTACAGGAGCCACATGGCAGTTACAATAGTCGAGGGGCATGAATGGGAAGCAGTGGTTGGGAAGGAAGTGAGACAGGGTTGTAGTCTTTCCCCGATGTTATTCAATCTGTATATTGAGCAAGCAATAAAGGAAACAAGAGTTCGGAGTAGGTATTAAAATCCATGGAGAAGAAATCAAAACTTTGAGGTTCGCCGATGACATTGTAATTCTGTCAGAAACAGCAAAGGACCTGGGAGAGCAGCTGAACGGAATGGACAGTATCTTGAAACGATGATATAAGATGAACATCAACAAAAGCAAAACGAGGATAATGGAATGTATCCGAATTAAATTGTTTGATGCTGCGAGAATTAGAGTAGGAAATGAGACGCTTAAAGTAGTAAATGAGTTTTGCTTTTTGGGGAGCAAAATAACTGATGATGGTCGAAGTAGAGAGGATATAAAATGTACACTGGCAATGGCAAGGAAAGTGTTTCTGAAGAAGAGAAATTTGTTAACATCGGGTATACATTTAAGTATCAGGAAATCCTTTCTGAAAGTATTTATATGGAGTGTAGCCATGTATGGAAGTGAAACATGGACGATAAATAGTCTGGACAAGAAGAGAATAGAAGCTTTCGAAATGTGGTGCTACAGAAGGTCACATAACTAATGAGGAGGGCCGGCCGGTGTGGCCGTGCGCTTCTAGGCGCTTCAGTCTGGAACCGCGTGACCGCTACGGTCGCAGGTTCGAATCCTGCCTCGGGCATGGATGTGTGTGATGTCCTTAGGTTAGTTAGGTTTAAGTAGTTCTAAGTTCTAGGGGGCTGATGACCACAGATGTTAAGTCTCATAGTGCTCAGAGCCACTTTTGAATGAGGAGGTATTGAAGAGAATTGCAGAGAAGAGAAATTTGTGGCACAACTTGGCTAGAAGAAGGGAACGGTTGGTAGGGTATATTCTGAGGCATCAAGGGATCACCAATTTAGTATTGGAAGATAGCGTGGAGGGTAGAAATCGTAGATGGAGACCAAGAGATGAATACACCAAACAGATTCAGAAAGATGTAGGTTGCAGTAGGTACTGGGAGATGAAGAACCTTGCACAGGATAGAGTAGCATGGAGAGCTGCATCAAACCAGTCTCTGGACTGAAGACCACATCAACAACAACTGTGCCTAAGGAGTTAGTAATCTTTACATGAGTAACATTACAATTTTGAAACTTTATAGTAGTTTAACATTGAGAATTCAGTTGGCACTTGGACCTGGTACCTTGCATTTCGCAGAAAGTGATCTTACCTGCTGAGTTATCCAGCCACCACTCGTTCCTTCCCAACTTCAGGTCTGAAAATGTTTTACGTACCTTATGCACACCAAACCTGAACTTCTACCACCGCGCGTACCAGCCACGTTTAAAATAAGTAAGAATGAACACTTCCAAGACTAGGTTGCGAATGTATCACTGTATACATACGCTTCTACTATCCAGTAATACGGGCTACCTTCATTGATTCGTATTCTGTGAGATACAGTACGAGTATACAAACATCAGCAAATCAACTCCAGTGTATTCTATCAATCATATAAAGCATTTGTTTTGTAAACTCAAAAGCCTTTTTCTTGCTGCAGTGTATTTCAGGGACGTTTCGCCTTTTATATTGAGCCATTCGTTCGTCTTTCCAAAATCTGCTTTTCCTCTCCTCTGGTAACAGCAGATTTAGGCACGAGGAACAAGTAAATTATCGAATCTACTGAATGTACCTGAATTTAAAAGGCTGAATGCATTTGGAACGTTAATAAATATTAGACTGTATTAAAAAGGCGTTAGCCGGCCGGAGTGGCCGAGCGGTTAAAGGCACTACAGTCTGGAACCGCACGACCACTACGGTCGCAGGTTCGAATCCTGCCTCGGGCATGGATGTGTGTGACGTCCTTAGGTTAGTTAGGTTTAAGTAGTTCTAAGTTCTAGGGGACTTATGACCACAGCAGTTGAGTCCCATAGTGCTCAGAGCCATTTTTTAAAAAGGCGTTAGTATTTATGGATTGAGTGTTTATACAAACGCTGCAGGAAACTGCCACACCAAGTGCCAGACCGGACATTCAGATAATTTCAGGATAGTTCTTTCAAGAATGGAAGGCTCTATTTCCCCCCCTCTTCGTAAAATTCAACCTAGTACTCTGTCTCTATTGATACATTAAAGTAGGCCTTACCTGTTTATACAAATTATCTCATTTTAAATGCTCAATCTAAGCACACTCCTAGCACTCAATCTTCTATCACCATTTTCTAACTCATAAAGGTCATTAAAACAGTGACATATGTAGGTGTATTTTCTGTCCCCCACCCCCACACTAATGTCAAGATCACAGCTTGCTCTCTCTCTCTCTGTTTTTTTTTCGTAAGTGTAGTGCCGGTTTCAAGTGGCCCTCCACGAATTTCTCTCCTGTCCTCAACTAGTAGCAGCACTCGAACCAAATTACTCAGTTATTTGATGTTAGATACATTCTTATAAGTCTCTCACCCGACAGATTTTACTGTCTACAGTTTCCTCAAGTACCATGACAGTTATTCCTTGACGTCTTAACACATGTCCAGTCAGTAGCGAGGACGTGAGAGTACAGGTTCAGTCCCCATTGTTGCCAGATTTCCGAAGACGTCTCTCAGGGTTCCCAGATCCAATACAAGATCGCGCATGTAGGCGAATTGTCGATGTAAGGAAATTCAAACAATGGCAACAAATTCAAAATTCTTGGTTCAAAATGATGCGACAATTTAAAAAAAATCGAAGACATGCGCTTTTGCGACATTTAAAATGGCAGTAGGCCAATTATTGGCGTAAATTTAAAATGGCGGGAAATTCAAAAAGAAGACCAATTTCCTAAGTATTGGGTTGGTTCATAAGTTCATGGCATTTACCCATAAGTTTAATAAACACAACAAATACTTATAGGTGTCTGCCGACGCTAGTGTAACTTTCCGATTCCGCGACTGTTGCTGTCACTTAGTTTTGAGGTGAAGAACTCGTCGAGCCGTGTTCGATGCGCACTTTCATACGGAAAGGAAGTTCCTTCAGAGTTTTTGGCCAGAGAGTGGAAAAAGTGAAAATATGAGGGCGCAAGGTGAAGTGAAAGAGGTGGGTAGGGAGGACCTGCCAACCGAACCTCTGTGTAGTCTTTTTTCACAGTCTAGCACTCTGCAGGCAGGCATTATTGTGGAGTAGCTTCACTTCACACAGTCTTCCTGGTCGATGTTCTTGCACTGCATCTGCAGGACATCCCACTCGTTGACAACAGATGTCAGCAGTGATGGTAACACCTCAAGGAAGCAATTCGTAGTACACCACACCATCGCTGTTCCACAAGATGCATGACATTATCCTTTGTGAAAGCGCGCAGGTCTTCGGAGCGGAGCTTCTGCTTTGTTTGGGCTCAACCACTTCTTTCTTTTCCTTATGTTACCATAAAGTCACTATTTCTTATCACCAGTAACGATACGGGCTATGAATGGTCGGTGCCGTTCACAAACCATTTGAGCGTGAATGTACATATGGCCATCCATTGGTTTTTGTGATTTTAGGTTAGGGAATACAGCACCCATACATCCGGTTTTTGAACCTTCCCCATCGCATGCAAAAGTCGCACGATGGTGAATGATCACAGTTCACCACATTTGCCAGTTCTCAAGTACACTGACATGGTACATTGTGGATTAAAGCGTTCATACGACGTTCATCTAACCCTGAAGGTCTTCCTCAACATGGACAGTCTCCAATGTCAAAACGATCCTCCTTAAAATAAGAAAACCATTTTCTTGTCATGCTGCGTCCAGTGGCAATATCCCCATACATGGCGAAAATGTTTCTAGTTGCCTCTACAGCTATCACCCATCTACTGAACTCAAACGGAAGAATATGTCGGAAATGTTCCAATTTCTCCTCTTGGCACTCTACTTCCTAGCATCCACAACTTCACTCACTGTCTCCAAATGACAATACGTAGACTCAAATAGCAACAGTGAACTATAAAGAACAAGTGAGAACCGATAAATGAAGGCACAACAACCGGAATGCGAATATGCAAAACCAAAACGCTACGAATTTGTGCACAATCTAATATAAATTGGCAGGAAATTCAAAGCATCGAAGATGGGCAATTGTACTAACAGCAGAAAATTAAAAAAGACCACAAAACACAACAAATATGTTTTTAAAATCCATCACAAAAAATTTGTGTGAGGGTGGGTTGGTAGCTATTAAACAAGCACTAGCCTGTCTAGTTGCATGAAAAATCAAGGAAACAGCTACGAAATTAGCGCTAGAAAATGGCTAAAGCCAGTCTAGATCATAAGCTGCAGGATTGTGAGGCTGAAAAGCACAAAAGCTGTATACCAATTAGGTTCCTTTCGGAGTATGCTGCTGCATTAGCTCCATATTTAACAATCATATACATCCGTTCGCTCGACGAAAGATCCGTACCCCGAGACTGGAAAGTAGCACAGGTCACGCGAATATTCAAGAAAGGTAGTAGGAGTAATACACTAAATTACAGGCCCATATCGTTAACGTCGATATGTAGCAGGATTTTAGAACATATATTGTGTTCTAACATTATGAATTACCTCGAAGGAAACGGTCTATTGACACACAGTCAACATGGGTTTAGAAAACATCGTTCCTGTGAAACACAACTAGCTCTTTATTCACATTAAGTGCTGAGTGCTATTGACAAGGGATTTCAGATCGATTCCGTATTCCTGCATTTCCGGAAGGCTTTTGACACTGTACCACTCAAGCGGCTCGTAGTAAAATTGCGTGCTTATGGAATATCGTCTCAGTTATGTGACAGGATTTACGGTTTCCTGTCAGAGAGGCCACAGTTCGTAGTAATTGACGGAAAATCATCTAGTAAAACAGAAGTGATTTCAGGCGTTCCCCAAGGTAGTGTTATAGGCCTTTTGCTGTCCCTATCTATATAAACGATTTGGGAGACAATCTGAGCAGCTGTCTTCGGTTGTTTGCAGATGACGCTGTCGTTTATCGACTAATAAAGTCATCAGAAGATCAAAACAAACTGAAAAATGATTTAGAAAAGATATCTGAATGATGCGAAAAGTGGCAGTTGACTCTAAAGAGCGAAAAGTGTGAGGTCATCCACATGAGTGCGAAAAGGAACTCGTTAAACTTCGGTTACACGTAAATCAGTCTAATCTAAAAGCCGTTAATTGAACTAAATACCTAGGTATTACAATTACGAACAACTTTAATTGGAAAGAACACATAGAAAATGTTGTGGAGAAGGCTAACCAAAGGCCGCGTTTTATTGGCAGGACACTTATAAAATTTAACAGACCTACTAAGGAGACTGCCTACACTACGCTTGACCGTCCTCTTTTAGAATACTGCTGCGCGGTGTGGGATCCTTACCAGACAGGGCTGACGGAGTTCATCGAAAAAGTTCAAAGAAAGGCAGCACGTTTTGTATAATCGCGAAATATGGGAGAGAGTGTCACAGAAATGATACAGGATTTGGACTGGAAATCATTAAAAGAAAGGCGTTTTTCGTTGCGACAGAATCTTCTCACGAAATTCCAATCACCAACTTTCTTCTCCGAATGCGAA